>NC_058406.1:114373234-114619047 GCF_002201575.2 Neomonachus schauinslandi | reverse complement strand
CGACCAAGTGGGATTTATCCCTGGGCTGCAAGGTTGGTTCAACATCCGCATCAATCAACGTGATACAATACATTAACAAAAGAAAGAACAAGAATCATATGATCCTCTCAATAGATGCAGAAAAAGCTTTTGACAAAGTACAGCATCCTTTCTTGATCAAAACTCTTCAGAGTATAGGCATAGAGGGTACATACCTCAATATCATAAAAGCCATCTATGAAAAACCTACAGTGAATATCATTCTCAATGGGGAAAAACTGAGACTTTCCCCCTAAGGTCAGGAACGCGGCAGGGATGTCCAGTATCACCACTGCTATTCAACACAGTATTGGAAGTCCTAGCCACAGCAATCAGACAACAAAAAGAAATCAAAGGCATCCAAATCGGCAAAGAAGAAGTCAAACTCTCACTCTTTGCAGATGATATGATACTTTATGTGGAAAACCCCAAAGACTCCACCCTAAAACTGCTAGAACTCATACAGGAATTCAGTAAAGTGGCAGGATATAAAATCAATGCACAGAAATCAGTGGCATTCCTATACACCAACAACAAGACAGAAGAAAGAGAAATGAAGGAGTCGATCCCATTTACAATTGCACCCAAAACCATAAGATACCTAGGCATAAATCTAACCAAAGAGGCAAAGGATCTGTATTCAGAAAACTATGAAATACTCATGAAAGAAATTGAAGAAGACACAAAGAAATGGAAAAACGTTCCATGCTCATGGATTGGAAGAACAAATATTGTGAAGATGTCAATGCTACCTAGAGCAATCTACACATTCAATGCAATCCCCATCAAAAGACCATCCACTTTTTTCAAAGAAATGGAACAAATAATCCTAAAATTTATATGGAACCAGAAAAGACCCTGAATAGCCAGAGGAATGTTGAAAATGAAAAGCAAAGCTGGCGGTATCACAATTCTGGACTTCCAGCTCTATTACAAAGCTGTCATCATCAAGAAAGTATGGTACTAGCACAAAAGCAGACACATAGATCAATGGAACAGAATAGAGAACCCAGAAATGGACCCTCAACTCTATGGTCAACTAATCTTGGACAAAGCAGGAAAGAATGTCCAATGGAAAAAAGACAGTCTCTTCAACAAATGGTGTTGGGAAAATTGGATAGCCACATGCAGAAGAATGAAACTGGACCATCTCCTTACACTACACACAAAAATAGACTCCAAATGGTTGAAAGACCTCGATGTGAGACAGGAGTCCATCAAAATCCTAAAGGAGAACACAGGCAGCAACCTCTTTGACCTCAGCTGCAGCAACTTCTTCCTAGAAACCTCGCCAAAAGCAAGGGAAGCAAGGGCAAAAATGAACTATTGGGACTTCATCAAGATAAAAAGCTTTTGCACAGCAAAGGAAACAGTCCACAAAACCAAAAGACAACCGACAGAATGGGAGAAGATATTTGCAAATGACATATCAGATAAAGGGCTAGTATCCAAAATCTATAAAGAACTCATCAAACTCAACACCCAAAGAACAGAGTCCAATCAAGAAATGGGCAGAAGACAGGAACAGACATTTTTCCAAAGAAGACATCCAAATGGCCAACAGACACATGAAAAAGTGCTCAGTATCGCTCGGCATCAGGGAAATCCAAATCAAAACCTCAATGAGATACCACCTCACACCAGTCAGAATGGCTAAAATTAACAAGTCAGGAAACGACAGATGTTGGTGGGGATGCGGAGAAAGGGGAACCCTCCTACACTGTTGGTGGGAATGCAAGCTGGTACAGCCACTCTGGAAAACAGTATGGAGGTTCCTCAAAAAGTTGAAAATAGAGCTACCATATGATCCAGCAATTGCACTACTGGGTATTTACCCCAAAGATACAAAAGTAGGGATCCAAAAGGGTAGGTGCACCCCGATGTTTATAGCAGCAATGTCCACAATAGCCAAACTGTGGAAAGAGCCAAGATGTCCATCGACAGATGAATGGATAAAGAAGATGTGGTATATATACACAATGGAATATTATGCAGCCATCAAAAGGAATAAGATCTTGCCATTTGCAACGACGTGGATGGAACTGGAGAGTATTATGTTGAGCAAAATAAGTCAAACAGAGAAAGACATGTATCATATGATCTCACTGATATGAGGAATTCTTAATCACAGGAAACAAACTGAGGGTTGCTGGAGTGGGGGGTGGGGTGGGAGGGATGGGGTGACTGGGTGATAGACACTGGGGAGGGTATATGCTCTGGTAAGCGCTGTGAATTGTGCAAGACTGTTGAATCTCAGATCTGTACCTCTGAAACAAATAATGCAATATATGTTAAGGAAAAAAAGAAGAAGAAGAAGAAGGTAGCGGGAGGGGAAGAATGAAGCGGGGGAAATCGGAGGGGTAGATGAACCATGAGAGACGATGGACTCTGAAAAACAAACTGAGGGTTCTAGAGGGGAGGGTGTTGGGAGGATGGGTTAGCCTGGTGATGAGCATTGAGGAGGGCACGTTCTGCATGGAGCACTGGGTGTTATGCACAAACAATGAATCATGGAACACTACATCTAAAACTAATGATGTAATGTATGGGGTTAACATAATAATAAAAAAATTTTTTAAAAAATGAAAAAAAAGAAAAGTCTATTATAGAATTATATTATATTTTATTAATATTATAACCATTCACAGTGAAGAATAAACAGCCACTGCTGTCTCACTATATAAGATGCTTTAATATGAGACTCATTCCATATTTTGGTTTGAGTGCTCCCAGTCTGCAAACACTCTGGTGTGTGTGCCATAAACTTTTACTAATTACTAGTTCAGGGATTCATTGGTCTTATGTCTGTTATTTCTGAACTTTTGACACTAACACCCACACACGTGCAGTTCATGAATGAGTCTCCCCCTCGCTCCCCAAAGCTCTGCAGCTCTCCAGAGCCAAACACTGAGCCTTGCACAGCAGGAGCCCGTAGGCAATGATTGCTGAGCTGAAACCACTACACACCCACCTGCCCATTCACCTTCAGACGCACAACTATGCACTTTGCACAGCTCACCGCAGCCTGGAGAACACCTGTAACGCACTGGAATGACCTTCAAGGCTCTTTCCTGCACCGACCTTTCCAGGCTTATACAACCTGCGTGTTTTTCTCACGGCCAAATAAAGAACAAATGTGCAGTTCCTTACACACCAATTGGCTAACCTGCTCTCCTTTGAGCCTTTAGCACTTGTGTGTGTCTGACACAACCCTGAGTCAATTCCAAACACAGTCTTGTCCTGACTCTCTGGTTTTCCTTCAACACTCCATAATTCGTTGATATTCCAGCTTCTTATGCCACCCAACAAACTCCACCCTGTATAATAAGCATTTCAGCAGTGATTTATTCTATATTAGAGGATTAGCTAATGTTAACTGAACATTTTTTTTCTTGACAGTACAACATTGCTTTATCTTCTAGATCCTTGTACACAGAAGTGTTCAATGAACACTGGTTGGACCAGAGTATGTTGTTGACTTTTTATCAACCTCATCTCCTTAGAACAAACTTCGCCTTCTCCTTCTTGGCCTCCTGCCAGTGCCGCACCCACTCCTGCCTAGCGCTCCACCCGCCTTCCAAGTGACTCTCCCACACCCACACTCCTTACAGCCACAGGGCCAGGGAAGCTGTTGACTTTGGTCCCAATTGCAGGAGTCAGATTCTGCTGGGAAACTCTGCATCTGTGCCCTGTTCTGCAAGCTGCAGAGAACTGACCTGGCTCCCTAAGCGCTCCCCGTCGTCCCCCATCCAAGGACTCCTGCACCTGCCTCCTTTTTGGTCTCTAACACAAGGGTTCCCACTGTGTTCCCACTGCTGTGCTTTGGAAACACACGGGAACCTTTTAAATGCTGACACTGGGCCCCTTCCAACCCAGAAATTCTGATTTAGTAATCCAGGATGCAGCCTGGATGTCGGGATTTTTCAACATCCAGGGATGATTCCAATATTTGAAATCCCAGCGCATTCGTCCAGCCGAATGTCCAGCCTTCTTCCTTCCAGTCCAGAAAGGAAGGAAGAAGGAAGGAAGGAAGGAAGGAAGGAAGGAAGGAAGGAAGGGAGGAAGGAAGGAAGGGAGGAAGGAAGGAAGGAAGGAAGGAAGGGAGGGAGGAAGGAAGGGAGGGAGGAAGGAAGGAAGGGAGGAAGGGAGGAAGGGAGGAAGGGAAGAAGGGAGGGAGGATGGGAGGGAGGATGGGAGGGAGGATGGGAGGGACAAAGGGAGGGGGGGAGGGAGGGAGGGAGAGGGAGAGAAGCTGGTCTACGTGAGGCCCCAAGGCGGGTCCCCAAGGCGGCTCCACCCACTGCGCGGGCGGAGCCGTCTCACCTTGGACTCGGCTCGGAGATAAACTCCTGAACCTCCCCCAGCCGCGAGTCAGCGACGCGGTGCCCGTGGCAGACCCCTGCTGCTCGGCCGATTGCTAAGGCTGCGTGTCTCGGGTGAGTTCCCGAAGTCCGGACCCGGGGCCGGGCGAGACCTCCGTGAGGAGGTGGCGCTGGCCCGCTCCGAGGCCCCCGTGGCTGGGCGCCCTGCCGGCGGTAAAGCTGTGGCGGGGTGGCATGGGGGGGGTGCGAGAGAGGGAGCGCCGGTGAGCCCCGGCCCAGCGTCTGGGGGTGAGCCGGCGAGAGCGCCACGCTGCTCTCTGCTTCCGGGGCGCGTCTACCACTCCCTCCCCACCGCCCCCAATTCATCGCGTACCTCTTACCAGGGCAATTTGCTGTGTCCTGGCCTGGGAAGCAGAAGACACCGGTCTATATTGCACCAAGTTAGTTCAGCACTTTTTTTTTTTTTTAAGTAAACTCTATGCCCAACGTGGGGCTTGAACTCAGGACTCAGATCGAGTTGCTGATCTCCCGACTGAGCCAGCCAGGTGCCCCAAGTTAGTTCAGCTTTTTTTTTTTTTTTTAAGATTTTATTTATTTATTCAACAGAGAGAGAGACAGCGAGAGAGGGAACACAAGCAGGGGGAGTGGGAGAGGGAGAAGCAGGCCTCCCGCCGAGGAGGGAGCCCGATGCGGGGCTCGATGCGGGGCTCGATGCGGGGCTCGATGCGGGGCTCGATGCGGGGCTCGATCCGAGGACCCCGGGATCACGACCTGAGCCGAAGGCAGACGCTTAACGACTGAGCCACCCAGGTGCCCCGTTAGTTCAGCTTTTGAACTAAGTAGTCAGGCTGTGGGATGGAAGCATCAAAGAAGTGTGTAACCCGATTAAATTTAAAATGCTTTGTAACTTACTAAGAATTTACTTTTCTTTGTAAGTATACTTACTATCACATCTTTCGTTGCTATGGGCAGGGATCATAATTCATATGCTAGCAGGAGCACCAATCATAGCTCTAGCTAATGCAGTCATTTTGCTGTTGTTATGGGCCTGGCATTGTTCTAGGAAGGCCTCCACATTATGGGCATTAGGAGTGGAGGTGGAGATGATGTATAACCTGGCAGGTGTTGAAATCCAGCCCAACTCCTCTTGCCCCATCCCCATCCCCCCCCCCCCCCTATACACCCCGGGGGGAGGGGCTGTGTGCAGGGCAATGGAAACGGTCCCCCCCCCCCCAATTTGCTCAGAAATTCCATAAGGGATCATAGGGTTGGTATTACACACCTTAATACTTTACCTGTATTAAGTCTTTTAATTTCCACAGCTCCCCATTGGTGCAGCCTGCGGAATCCCCTTATTTAGAAGAGGAAACTGAGGCACAAAAGATAAAATACTTTTAACCAAGGCTGCAGAAAAGTCAGTGGCAGATCCAGAATTCCAACCCAAACTTTAATCTCTACACCGCACTACCTGTGCAGATGCCCAACAGACACCCTAAACCCCAAATGAGGGAGATCTCAGGATGCCAAGCTCTTAAGAACCTAGTAAGCATCAGCCGAAACAGCAATAAGTGGTAAGACCTTGCTCTAGGTCTTACATCATGCCAACACTGAGACAGTGGAGTGCTGAAGTCTAGGGCCTCTGGCATCAAGAACCTTCCCCCAGGTCAGTGGTTAGACTTTTAGCCACCCACATGGTGTTGGAGCCCACAGAGGAAAGAATTAGACCTCTGTCCCTCTGGCATGAACTCTCATAGTGGTGTACCTGAAAGGGGGCATGGATGAGCTGGTGTGGGTCTTCTCGTGGAAAAGTGTTGGCCATACCCAGGTTGTGCCTGGGGAGGGTGCCCAGGGTGCCCCATGAATGTGGGAAGCCTGACCCTCATCCTTGCAGGTCTGAAGATGCATACTCCACGACTGAGCTTAAAATGAGAGTCTGAAAATCACCGTTTGCCTTTCAGGGCACCTTCCTTCCAAATTCTCTAGAGCCTGAGAGGCTCTTTTATAAAAGGGGAGGGCTTTTATTCATTCATTAAATCATCCAGCTCAATCATCCAAAGCTACTATGTAAAAATAAATCCGAGCAAAGATGGCAGAGAGTTTGAGGGCCATTTCATCCAAAGCATGGTGAAACCCAGGGCTCCACCACAAGAACTCCCTTTGACCAATACATCCATGCCCCCTACCATCCGCATTCCAATTCTCTGGACAGACAGCATTAGACACACAGGCCAAAATTACGTCAAGCCTCAAACTCTTCCATCCCTCTGTTGGTCAAGCTGCTCCCAGATCCCTCTACCTCTAACCATTCATCATTTGGCTACTGGCTCAAATGTCACCTTCCAGTGAATCTCTCTTGTTGCTTCTTCCCCAGCACCCAATCTAAAACAGATCTCCCCTCTACTCTCTATAGCACCCTGTAGTTTTCTTTGTAGTACGACGGCTTGTCATGATGTATTTATTTGCTCAATGTCTCTTTCTTCAACAAGACCCTTGGCTCATGAGGGCAGTAATCACGGAATCCTCAGCCCCAATGCCCAGCATCAGACCTGCACGGCATCAGGCCTCAGTTAATATAATAAATGACCTCAGCTGACCCTGCACTAACTAGCACCGGGACCTTGGGTAAGCTACATGCATACTCTTTCTGATCTTAAGTCCCATCTGTCCAATGAGCCAAGAAACAACAATTTAGGTCACAACAATTTCCTAAGGGCCTTGCCATGCTCCCAGCCCTGCTGTTGATGAATCTATCCACCCATCATCATGAACAGTGACTAGTCTATCCTCAGCCAAACTGCAAAGTAAGTGAACCTGCTGGTTCTTTAATGAAGGACATCTGCCCTCAGCTGTGCCTCTCAATTGGACACCCCATTCAGGGAAGCCTCCCACCCCCAGCACAGGATGCCCCTGCTAAATATGTCTTCTCATCCTGTAGAAAATAAGACCTTCCCTTCTTTCCCAGCTGCTTTTTAGTAGAGCCTCTTAGAAACCCATTCTCACCAAAGTGATAACAGGATATAAGCTATAGCCTTGTATGAGTTTGTCAAGGGGAGGACTTTTTTTTTTTTTAAGATTTTATTTATTTGACAGAGAGAGACACAGCGAGAGAGGGAACACGAGCAGGGGGAGTGGGAGAGGGAGAAGCAGGCTCCCCGCGGAACAGGGAGCCCGATGTGGGGCTCGATCCCAGGACCCTGGGATCACGACCTGAGCCGAAGGCAGACGCTTAACGACTGAGCCACCCAAGCGCCCCAAAGGGAGGCCTTTTATTCATACAGCAAACATATTGGGTGATTTCTCCATGAGCAGTACTCCGTATCTGAGAAACATGCTAACATCCATAAAGCACTTACTGGGGGTTAGCATTGCAGTCCTGCACACAACATTCATTCTCATTTCATCTGTAAAACCACCCTGTGCTATGGGACCAGTAGATATGTGGAGAGCGAGGCCCTGAGAGGCTAGTAGCCTGCCCCAGATTTCACAGGTAGGCATGGGCAGGGCAGGACAGCTATCCACTCTGTGGATAGCTGTCATTAAATAATGACACAAAATTAGAGAATGACTGTGCAAATTAAAAAACACAAACCCAGGGGCCCCTGGGTGACTCTGTTGGTTAAGCGTCCAACAGTTGGTTTCAGCTCAGATCATGATCTCAGGGTCATGAGATCGAGCCCTGCATAGGGAGGGAGTGTGCTTCTCTCTCTACACCTCCCCTTCTGCCCCTCCCCACTGCTCGTGTTGCTCTCTCTCTCTCAAATAAGTAAGTCTTTAAAAAAATAACAACAACAAAACCCCACAAACCCAAAAGGAGACAAAAGTAAAACCAGAGAGGTAGCCGTTACCACATAAACATTACAATATAGTTATGACTTTGAACATAAAAGCAGTCAATGGGACTTGGGATTTTTATGAAGAAAGCTTAACTGTGAGAAATAATTAAGTTCTCCTTCGGGTTAAATGTTGGTGTGGTTACAGTTCCTGGTTAGGGAAACTTTCTGTCCTGTACAACACTCAGATGCGGGCTCAGCTTGGGGCTGTGAATGAAGCTGGCCAAGACACAGGCCCTGTGTCTGCCTTAGTTCAGAGTCTGCTACCAAGAGAGCAGCTTAAATAACATGGCCCCCTTTCTGCTGCTATCTCAGAAAACGTGAGCTCCACGTCGTCCACACGCTCACAGGGAATGGTCACGGAGCTCTTGATGTGGGTCTCTCTTCCTTTATAGGTCTCAGCCACAACATGGCTTCCAACCTGAAGTCAGCCAAGAAATTGATGGTTTTCTTAGGAAAATCAATGATTGCTTTTCTGGAGACGATGATTTTCATCATCATCCCCAGACCACGGAAGAACGTTGCTGGTGAAATCGTGCTCATCACTGGCTCCGGGAGCGGACTGGGAAGGTTCTTGGCCCTCAAATTTGCCCACCTTGGATCCGTGCTGGTTCTCTGGGATATCAACGAGGAGGGGAACGAGGACACATGCAGGATGGTGCGGGAAGCTGGGGCCCCAAGAGTTTATGCCTACACTTGTGACTGCAGCCAAAAGGAAAACGTATACAGAGTGGCCGAGCAGGTAGATCTCGCGTCTCACTGTTCCCTGTTCTCACTGTTCCCTGTGGGTAGTGAGCACTATACGCAGATACGCACACGTGCCTCTATTTCTCTGTCTCTTTGCCTTGCTCAGTGCGATTTGCCTGTCTCCAACATTCCTTTAATTTAAAAAATATTGGGGAGTGGGAATTCGGATTTTTGAGTTGTCACCGTATACAATACACCACACAAAGCACCCCATCTATATTACATCCTAATCCTATAAAGTGAGGTCCATGACTATCTCTATGTCACAGATAAGGAAACCAGGGCTTAAGGAGGTAAGTAGCTCCCCTAAGAAACGGCTACTAAGTAGCAAAGATCCAGCTCAGCCTTGAGTCTGATGACTCCGTGGCACATACCAGGCGGTACAGGCCGGCGCTGGCCCCTGTTATCATATAGGAGGTAGAAGGTGGCCCCCTTCGTGGAGGAGAGAGGAGACATAGAGATATTGAATAATCTGCTCAGGGGTCCCAGAGCCAGCACAGGACGAAGCCAGAGCTTGAACCCGCCACCGGCCTGAGCTGAAATCCAGCTATTTCCACCACACCACAGGGCCTTTCACTTGAATGTATATTTCTCTTAAGTAATCATAAGAAAATCAGAATATTTCATTCATCCTAAAGATGCTTAGCCGCAGTTGCTCCTTTGGTGATGATACAGCTGCACGTTCAAAGGAGGATTTCAGGAAATCAAAACCCCACTAAGCAGCTGTAAGAGGTTTTTTTCGTTCATCAAGGTGCATACTTGCTTGCTGCCTCTTTTCCCTCATAAGACTTTTCTCTATCCCCCCCATCGGCACATCACTCTCGTGAGCCATCTTTTTGGTGGCCCCCAGAATTCCCCAATTTAGTGAGAAGGAAGGAACCAGACTGGCCTGCGAAGAGCAGCCCAGCCCCATCGGAAAGTTCTGGCACAGCTTCTCGGCCCCTACCCCGAATCCCTTGCCGCTTCCCGCTTCACTTCCTAGTGGTAAGCTTGGCAGGTCATCGGCAGGGGAGTGTGTAGCTTCTGTTGAAATTTGTCTTTAAATTCTATACATCTGTGACTACCATCTCCAGGCCCAGGAGGCCCGGTACAGTCTGGAGACCCCAACCTGACAAGCTAGCGCCTCCCTCAAAGTGCAAGTGTGTCTCTCTCCTACGGCCGACCTCGCAGATGAATCTCTGTGCACTTAGAGCCCTGATCACCTGGCCTGTTCCCTCATGCTTGACGGCAAACAACTTCTCTAGCCACTCTTAAGCAATAATTGGTTCTCATTCAAATGCTGAAGACCATCCAATATTGAGCAAGCTAATACGAGGCCCTCTATAAATAATTGCCTCAGGTAGGCCTAGTTGTTTCTAGCCTTGACTGCTGTTCAGCTTGAATTTGACTAAATATTTTTCACCACTCTCCAAATAAAGCTCAAAGTCAGATTTGTTTCCAGTGCTTTTATCTGAAAATGCTACCGTAAAAGGTGAGGTTTCCTTGGTCTCTGTTTCATCCTAGATTTTCCCTAGGCTGCCGATCTAGTTGGCTCATAAATCCCTACCACGTCACCCTCATTGCTGGGGCTCAGGCCTTCCAGGGCAGCGGATGAGGTGGTGGCTTCCACCTGGCTTCAGTAATACATCCTGCTCTGTGCCAGACGGTGCCATCCATGTAGGGAGGTGCACAACACACGTGCACACACATGCACACACACAGCTAGAGATGTAAAGGGTACTGCCGTGAGCTTCTTGTTCGGCCCAGGATAGCGGCAACCAGGGGTTCTCTCTGATCTGGGGACAGAGCCCCTGCTTGGGATACAAATTACAGTAATGAAATTCAAAGCACAGAAAGGAACGAAGGGACATCACCATCTCCTGTCTCCAATCCTGGCAAATCCTGCACTCACTTCTGCCCTAAGGGCTAAGATTACAAGCTGAAGATTTACTATAAGCGAGAGGCTCCAAGGTCCCACCCAGAAATTTTATTTCTTAAATACAAGGTATGGAGTACCTACTGTGGCTAGCGTTACAGAAGCAAATGGGGCTTACTCCGATCCTCCCTTCACATATCTTAACACCTAGAAGCCTGTGGTAGGGAGAAGGAAACCAGCTCGTTGGTACAAGCAGGACAGACAGGTTCTGGGCTGTGCTGTGTGCATAAAACCCGTTTAGGAATTTTGTGCTTCCTCCGTATCTTCCTACTCCACCCCATCTCGGTGTGTGCTGGGTCTTGATTTATATGGCATGGCTGTAATGCCTTATGTCCTGTCACAATGATTGAAATAAATCTACTACTTACACAGATACTGAAACAAAATGACTAGAATAGCTCTAACTGCTCTACCTGTTAAGGAAAGTAGCCCTGCCATGTTGGAACCATCCTAAGAAGGGGGGAAGAAATGAGAAGAAAAGCATCAGACATAGATCTCTGACGCACGGTAAATTCAGCAAAGGAAATAAAGCATACTCTGTTTGCAGAGTGCATAAACTCCGTCTGAGTTAACTAGGATAAGGAAGCATGTAAAACTATGGGAAATTCAAACTTAGATCATGTAAAGAATTACTCCATGGGTGGTGTTGCTCTTGTTATTCAACGCAGGTTAAAAAAGAAGTTGGCGATGTGTCCATCCTAATCAACAATGCCGGAATTGTGACAGGCAAAAGTTTCCTCGACTGCCCAGATGAGCTGATGGAAAAGGCTTTCGATGTGAATTTCAAAGCACATTTATGGGTAATTATTTTTTCTTCTCATGATAAATCTAAAGTTATTCTGAATTTAGAAGTACCTTCCTCTTGTTATCTTACAATTTTTTTTCTTCTCTAACCAAAGCACAGACTTCTCAATTTTAGATTTGTCCCAGTCTACCCAGATGTCCCCACGCCCCCCCCACCCCGATCCAACTTAACCTGCACCTGCCTGAGCCTCTGCCAAGGAATCCTGCCAAGACACAATTGTCCCATGGTTTTACTGTCATTTATTGATTGCCAACCTATGTTGGGTGCTATCCAAGGCACCTCCTGTAACATCCTTGAAACAGCTCGGTGAAATAAGGGATCAGAAGAGTTAAAAGATTTGCTCAAGGCTACACAGAAATGATAGCACGTAGACATGACCAGGGAGATCTTACAATTTGCCTAAGCTGGAACTCTTTTGAAAGTGGAAAAGGTAAATAATAATAATAACAATAAAGAAAGTGAAAGAGGGCATTATCAATAAACAAGCATTAATCAGGTCTAGTCTGGGCAAACGAAGACATATAGTCACCTCACTCAGTATCTAGGCAGGCAAAAGGGAGTTTCTACCAGTAGCCTGGGTGACTTTAAAGGGCACAGGACAGGTGCCTCAGACATTAAGGGGCACAGCCCCTGACCTCCAACATGATATGCCCCTTGCAGAAGTTGGGTTTTCCTAGCTTTTGCTGAAACCAGTCTTGCCACGCCTCCCCACCCATGCGCATGCCCTCCCTTGCCTCTCCCTGCTGTCCTGGGCAGCCCTTGGCTGGGAGGGAGTATTTGCTGGAGAATTCTGAGCTCCCCTCCATCCTCCTTATACCTCCCTACCCGGACTCCCCGCCCAACTCTCATTTGGCAGCCTTCACATGTTATTTGGACTTTGTCGGTTTCTGTCCCCTAGTTTCACCAAAAGTGTCCTGGCACTGGTGGCATTGTTGGTGTTCTGTATTATTTCCAGAAGAAAGATGGAAAGATTCAGAACTAAGTGACCACCATGTTCCTTTGGGAGCTACTGCAAGTGATTTATATTGTCTTGTCCCAAATATCCCTCTCCTTCATTAGAAGGAAGTTAGATTCTTTGGCCAGAATGAAGATAAAACCATCATCTCATTAATAGTCTCCAATTCTGCTGCGTTCTTTTTCCTCCTCGGTCTCCTCTTTCTCTTCTTTCTCTCTCTCTTCCTCTAGTTGTCCCCAGAATGCTGGTGTATCCCTGGCCCCCATCATTCTCACTCTGGACGCTCTTTCTGGGCAAGTCCACGTACGTTCTTTGAGCCCCTGCATGGAGTAGACGCTTAACTGCCAATGGGTCGAGGGCTCCTGGTGACTGTACTCCCAAGGGATGCGTCCCCAGGGAGAAGTAAAGAGACTCACCGCAGACCATCGGAACTCAGGGAGCTTTTTATTATGCTGCTCTGTTGGCTCATTTTGATTTTCCACCTCTCTCTAAGTGTTAGTTTCTCTCGGAAAGTCATCGTGATGCACACAAAGGTTGTTTGACTTTTACAAGAGATCCCTTTTCTCATATTTATTCATATGATTCAAATTTGAAAATAAACATGAAATAGAAATTCACATAAATATGCAAGCATTCCTGTTTGAGGAGGTATTTCTGCGTTGTAGAGCCTATCTTCTATCAAAGCTCATCTCTCTCTCCTTTACCTTCTTTTTCCAGGTCCCACATCAAAGGTGAAGGTGCTCTATAGTACTGAGGACACAGCACACATCCTTTCTTTCTAACATAACCTCTCTACTGACATGGAATCCAAATTAGAAACCACTATTCAAAGAAGTAGAGATGAATTTCAAAACAAAGTGATATTTTTAAACTGAAGCCTATAATGGTATGTCCTATGAACAATGTTCAGAAAAATTTGAAATCCAAATATGATCCAAGGGGCGGAAAAGACAATATAAATCTAAATAATCATATCTCCGAGTACTCTTACTGGTTTGTAGATTGTGCCTGCCACAGTTAAGATTCTCCGATACTGCTTGAATTAATGTATGAATATTGCTTTTCAAAGTCACATATGAACAAAATATAATTCTAAATAAATTATTTTTAATAATATTGGAACTGCCATCACGAAAATACTGATTTACCAGGTTGAACAAACTAAGAGGCTTACTTGCCAGATGTTCACATTTTTATACCCCAGTGCCTTCAAATATTTTTATGAGCTTAAAAGATTCTTTTCATTGCAACAGTCATATAAACATCTGAAAACAGTATAAAATGTTAACAGTTCTTCCTTGCTCTTCTTAGACTTATAAATCCTTTCTACCTGCTATGATCGCTAATGAGCATGGACATTTGGTTTGCATTTCAAGTTTAGCTGGATTAACTGGAGTAAATAAACTGGCAGGTAAGAGAAATGTAATATTTAGCAGTTGCAAAAAGTTTTATAACTTTATCTTACTTAGCTCTGAACAATTAGCATTGATTTGATGTACCAGTGATAAAGGGTTATAAATTAAGAGACATATTCAATAAGGTAAGTGGTTGAGAACATGGTACAGCAAAACTGCCTATTAGATTTGCTTACATGCAGTTGAACTTTGCACTTTGGAATCATTAGGTCAGTGCAATCCCCTGGGCTTTCAAAAAAAAGAGAAAGAGAGGGTGTCTGGGTGGCTCAGCCAGTTAAGCATCTGCCTTCAGCTTAAGTCGTGATCCCACGGTCCTGGGATCAAGTCCTGCATTAGACTCCCTGCTCAGCGGGGAGTCTGCTTCTCCCTCTGCCTCTCCCCCCTGGCTTGTGTGAGCTTACTCTCTCTCTCTCTCTCTCTCTCTGTCAGATAGATAGATGATTGATAGATAGATGGATGGATGGATAGATAGATAGATAGATGATAGATAGATAAAATTTTTAAAAGAGGAAGAGAGAGAACTTACTGATAAATTCTTTTCATGCAAGTGATTAGAGTAGTCACCATCTGGGGGACCCCTGGCCCTGTTATCAGGATGGTAAGGAGGAGCACTCTGCCTTCTGAAATTTCCATTAAGTGGTCTCCTTCGGCTGGGGGTTTGGAGAAAGTTTCTCCAGCCCAAAAAATCTAAAATTAACCTCTCTGCTTTTCCACTGGTTGAAGACTCGCAGCTCAAGATGCACAGCAGTGGTCTTAGCATGGTTCATCTCAGTTATGGGAACAGGGTTTTCAGAACCACCAGTCACCCCAAATTTTACCTGTCTATACACATCTTCCGGTACACGGGACTCCCCTTTCTCCATCCTTCTTAGAATTCACTGGTTTTATTGTGACCTCACGGGTCTCTGAACTCCTACAGGTCTATTTGCAGGTCCTATGAATCTTTTTCCTGGCACAATATCTCTATCTTAAGATACAAGACTCTCCCATGCCCATGTTCACCTTAGAAACATGTGTAAGACTTTTGTAATTCTCACCCTGTGGATCTTGGCACCCCTGCATCAGAATCAGCAGGCATGCTATTTAGAATGCAGATTGCCTGAGTCCTGGGCTGTTTCTGCTCATCTGAATTTCAGAGATGCAGGGGCTCAGTGAACTGCATTAATGCCCCATGACTCAGGTGCTCCTAGAAGCTGCTCAGGACTCCCCTCTCCTCTTCCCTTCCTCTACTGTCTAACCCACCACAATCTAGGGACCTGACTCTTGCCGATGGTAGTGTCTGCTTCTGACCATGTGAGGAAAAGGAGAGTCAGAGTCCACCGACATGCAATTTCTTCTCCAAATATTTCCATTCTTCGAGTTCAAGATTCAGGTGTTTATTTGAAGTGAGTGTGATTGTAGGCTGAAAGCTCAAAACTGACATGGATGCCATTTTCCATGCCCCCTGCATTTTCAAGATGTGTAAGAGGTAGAGGTTGACGTTTGCCAGTCTGTTTTTCTCTAGCAAAGGGAAGAAAGAGTCAGAGTTAGAAGAAAATTTGATCTGAGTATCACAACCCATGGTGATCTCGCTTGCCTGGACTCCTACATCCCTTATTATTTTATTTCTTCTTTAGTGTGTCTCCCTGTCCCGATGGTCTTGAAACTCTTTGGGACACACATGTCACTGCCCCGTGGAACAGCTCCCACAGTGTCTGACCACTTGTCAGGGTGGAAGTAAAGCCTTGCAGTGTGACCTGCAGGAGGCTCCCCGAAGCCCTGCGTCTCCCAAAGGGCACTTGGTCCTTGTCAACCGACCTTTAGGTGATGGTGCTCCTCCCCACTCATTCTTCTCTTCCTTCAGCAGGTGCAGACCATGATCATACAAAATAAGAACTCTGAAATCATTGTCCCATTCTCTGTGTGTGTTCGTGTTATGAGGAAACCTTGACATAATGCCATTTAAAAACTCTAGAATATACATTACCGTTGTTTGCCTTTTTCAGATTACTGTGCAAGTAAATTTGCAGCCTTCGGATTTGCTGAATCTATATTGATAGAAACAATGGCCCAGAAACTAAAGGGGATAAAAACCACTATTGTGTGCCCATTTTTTATGAAAACTGGAATGTTTGAAGGTTGTTCTACTGTGTAAGTATGTCCTTTGATTTCAAAGAAACTACATTTTTTTAAATGATTGAAAATGATGAAAAATTATTTTATTTTGTTCTATCCATTAACGTTGCTTAAAAAGGTATTCCTTAGGATTCAGCCTGATTTATAAGTGATTTCAGAATTGTTTCTTTCTTCAAACGTGTTTGTGTTTAAGATATTGAGTTTAAGGGGGGTGGTTTATCAAGGCTGGGTCCAACTCCTACCGCACCATAGCCAGGTCTGCTAGCCATCTCCCCAGCATTCCTGGCCATAGTCTGTCTGTCCCACCAAACTCCCTGACTGACTCCATGGCAGGACTGAAAATTACTGGAGTGGGGGGACACCAATGCCCAACTCTGCATCTCACAGGGATGAAAGGAAGTTGTTCAATATGGTTTCACATAGATGCATATACTGTATCACTAGTGGCGCCTGGGTGGCTCAGTCGTTAAGCGTCTGCCTTCGGCTCCGGTCATGATCCCAGGGTCCTGGGATCGAGTCCCACATCGGGCTCCCTGCTCTGCGGGAAGCCTGCTTCTCCCTCTCCCACTCCCCCTGCTTGTGTTCCCTCTCTTGCTGTGTCTCTCTCTGTCTAATAAATAAATAAAAATCTTTAAAAAAAAAAAGAATCATCATTTGCCATTTCAAAATAAAGTTGATACTAGCACGTTGATAATAAAGGAGTAAAGATAGAAATAAATCAAATCTGGAAGGGAAAGAAGCAAATAAGTGATTATTATAGCCTTTTTAATCCCTAATTTATCAAATTTTTTTTAGTAATTTATTAACTTGTTTTTTTCGTTTTGTTTTTTTTGTTTTTTTTTTTAACTCCTTAGCCATCCTTTTCTGTTACCAGTTCTGGAACCAGAGTATGTAGCTGACAAGATAGTAGATGCCATCCTGGAAGAGAAAATATACTTAAATTTGCCAAGGTTTTTGTCCTTCTTGATGTTTTTAAAAAGGTAACAATATCAGCTTCCTATTACTTCCGTAATGAGCCAATCAACAACTTTTTTTCCTACCAGGAGAAGCCACTCTAAAAATACCTGTTAAATGAATTCACTTTGATCCCTTCCTTGTGCCTGTTTGCTGACACGACCTCAAATTTGCATAGGTGCAGTGCTTCCCGTGAGTCTAGAAGATGGAACTGGATCCTGCCAGCCCTATCTTAGTATTGCATTATTGTTAGAGAGAAGTGGACTTACTGAATGATCTGTGGACGGACTGAAGTCATTTTTTTTTTTTTTAAGACAGATGGTCTTTCTTGTGGGCATCATAGAATAATCATGTTGGAACAGATATTGTGTCCATGCTTCCTCAAGTACAGATCCCCAGAGTCAAGGGCAGACAGTAAGCCAAACATTTCAGGAAGTTGTAGTATGGGTAAAACTGGCAATAGAGGATAAATTTGAAGTATAAGAGGGTTAAAAGAGTTGGGGGCGGGGGACTGAAAAGCACCCGAGAGCATCTTTGCTTACCCTCTCTGCTCCCCATTGGATTTTAGTGCTGAGATCCATCAGCGGCAGTCTGCGACCAGGGGACCCAGTTCTAGGAAGGGTGATGCCAAATTGCTGAGCAGCTGCAAATTTCCCACTATCTCAATTCGTTTTCTGGACTGTAACAGGTCATCAAGTCATACAACACCCCCGCCCACCGGGGTTTCTGCTTCGCAAGGAAGCACATTCCATTACTGAACCACTTCTCTCCGTGGCGTTGAAATCTGTCTCGTTTTAACGTTCACTGGCTCTAACTTTACCCTCTAGCACTATGACTGATTCCATTCCTCTTGACAACAGTTCCTTAGTTATTTTAACATAGATATTATGGCTGGCAGCCACTGTCCTTCTTGCATGAGGAAATGCCTTTTTCTCTTCAGTTAATTGTATCTACTTTGTGCAATGCAACGAAATCATTCCTATATAAGACAGTATGGGTGTTCACAGGACAGTGGCTATCTGCTGCCTAATTGATAGAAGTACGTGGTATAGTAATGCCAACTGTAAAGACATAGGACTTAATTTTTCTAATGTTTTTGAATAATCATAGAGGTTATATTTACTTTTATAAGATATTGGTTCTGGACCCCAAGAGATCTACATAGTTCCTGATAAGCATTTGGAAACATGAGGAAGTTCAGTAAAGGGGATGACATCACACATTCCCTCAAATATTCAGTAGTAGGCATTAGAGAGCGCTTAATGTGTGCCACGAAGGATCTGGGGTTACGGCAAAGAAGGAGAGAGACAAGAGTCCCTGCCCTCATGGAAATTTTCTTCTTGAGGGTGGGTGGCAGGGAACAGACAAAAAAGTTAAGTAAAAGAAAAGTCATGCTGGGTAGTCATAAGTGCTAGGAAGAAACATAAAGCAAGAAAGAGAAATCCCAGAGTGGGAGGCAGGAGGTAATTCAGGTTGAGCCCCGGTGTTCAGTGTGTTGCTCAGGGGAGGGATCATGGAAAAGGTAACATGTGACATCCTGGGGTGCCCGCAGATGGACAATGAGCTCAGTGTCCTTTCCTTTACCCAATGCTGAGGACGAGTCTTAGGTTTACTGTGCCTCGCCTTGCTCTGCAATGTGAATGTCAGATGGACGGGGTCTGTGCTCTGTTGGGAAGGGTGAGTGGGGATGGAGAAGATGAGCAGTCCTACCTGGGTCTTGCCAAAGGTCTGGGGGCCTTTCTAATCCCCATAGATGTCTCAGAAAGAGAGATTGATGACTTCATTTGATACCAGAAGAAATGGGCTTGAGGGCTAAATAATGGACCTGAGATGGCATGTTAAGTAACAGCGCTAGGATTCAAGCCAGGCTTATTCAACTCCACAAGACTTCACTGCTTCCTGTCAATCATTACATAGTTTGGAAACTGAGATGGGAAGTGAGTTGAATAAATGTAAATAAAGCCAGAAGAGATATAGAAACCCTGGGCCAGTGTCCTCCCACATAGCGGACAAGCCTCGAGTGATCCTAAAGCATGCACACTAATGTGTGCATATGCCAATGACTTCCATCTACAACAACTCAGTGATGCTGCATTTTGGCTGAGTTGGTAAAGGTGCTTCCATGATAATAACCAAGAAAACCTCTCTTATGTTCTCTTTAGTATCTTGCCTGTCAAGGTGTCAGTTCTTCTGGCTGACTATCTGGGCGCCCTGAATGTAATGGATGGCTTTGTTGGCAAGAACAAGAAAAACTAAAGACCAACTCAATGGCTGATACCATCTGATACCCAGCATTCCATAATCCTGATTTCAATGAAGAAAAGCATTTTTGTCCAACAATGTATCTGGAAACTACAAGTACCATTCTTTTTCTGCTCCCTGGACTACTATTTTCAACCAATGCCTTTGAAAATAATGTTCCTACCTGCTTTTTGGTTGGGTTTTTTTTTTTAATTAAAAAAAATTGCCCGTTTTTGTCATGTCTGCTTGCAACCGATGTGTAAGAAAAAGAATCCTGGGGCGGGGGGAGGCGCGGAGCAAGATGGCGGAGGAGCAGGAGACCTGGATTTCGTCTGATCTCAGGAATTCAGCTGGATAGGGATCAAACCATTCTGAACACCTACAAACTCAACAGGAGATCAAAGAAAAGAATAGCAACAACTCTCTGAACAGAAAAGTGACCACTTTCTGGAAGGTAGGACGTGCAGAGAAGTGAATCCGAGGTGATATTCAGGGGATAGACTGCGGGAGGGAGGGGGCCTCCGTAGGAGAGCAGCAGAGCACAAAATTGGAACTTTTAGAAGTTGGCTCCGCTGAGGGACGTCGCTCCAGTGGCTAAGCAGGGAGTGAAACCCTCGTGGGACAGTATGGTCTCAGGACCCTCGGGGTCACAGAAAGACCGGGGGTGCCTGAGCGCGGCAGAGCTCCCAGGTATCAGAGCCGGGAAGCCGGCTGCAGAGACGGAGCCGAGGCATGGGCTCTCAGCTCGGGGTTGCCATAAACCATGATCCGCGGCACAGTCGGGACACTGCTCCTCCAGCAGGGACCCAACAAGTGGCAGATCTGGGGAGACTCCCCTTCCTCCCCTGGGAGAAGCGGCGTGGGAGCGCACTGCAGGGATCTGCTGGGTTTGGAGACTCCACACTGGGTCAGGTGCCAGAGATAGAAACGCGCGGTCACAGGCCGGGTGAGCATGGAGTGCGGCCGGAGACCAGGAATATGGGAGTGACTGACTGCTTTTCTCTGGGGGCGCACTGAGGAGTGGGGCCCCGAGTTCTCGTCTCCTCCGGGGCAGAGATTGGGAGGCCGCCATTTTCACTCTCCTCTTCCAAAGCTGTAAGGAAAGCTTGCAGGGAACAAAAGCTCCCTAGAGCAAACCCGAGCAGATTACTTAGCCCAGACCGGACAAGGGCGGGGCAATTCCGCCTCCGGCAAAGACCTTTGGGAACCACAGCAACAGGACACTCGCCCAGAAGATCAGCAAGAACAGCCAGCCAAGACCAAGTTTACCGAACAATGAGAACGGCACAACTCCAGTGGTAGGGGAATAATGCACATAGAATCCATGGCTTTTTTACCATGATTCTTTAGTCTTTCAAAGTAAATTTTTTTTAACTGTCTTTTTCTTTTAATTTTTCTTTTTCCCTTTTCAACCAACATCTTATCAATCCCTTTTTTAAAAAACATTTTTATTTTTCATTTTTAGAGTCATATTCTATCCCTTCATAGTAGTTACCCTTATTTTTGGCATATATATATATAAGTTGTTCTCTCTTTAAAATTTTGAGATAGTTTCTTCTAACAGATCAAAATATACTCGAAATCTCTAGTGTATGGCTTTGTTCTAGTCTCCTACCTGATCACAGTCTCTCCCTTTTTTTTTTTAAACCTCTTCTTTCTTTTTTCAAACAACTTCTTATCAATTCCTTGTATAAAATTTTTTATAATTTTCATCTTTACACTCATATTCCATCCCTTCATCATATCAACCCTTATTTTTCTACCTATATAAGTTTTTCTTTCTTTAAAATTTTGGGAGGCACTTTCTTCTAACAGACCAAAATACACACAGAATCTAGTGTGTGGCACTGATCTATGCACCAGCCTGATCATATTTGATCATATTCTGTTTTTTTTTTTTGGTTTGTTCTGTTTTTGTTTGTTTTTATCTTTTCCTTTTTCTTTTTTATTTTCTTTTTCTTTTTTCTTTCTTTCTCTTTCTATTCCCCAGCTTCAAATCTTTTCTGATTTGTTTAGAGTATATTTTCTGGGGACATTGTTACCTTGTTAGCATTTTGTTCTCTCATTCACCTATTCTCCTCTGGACAAAATGACAAGATGGAAAAAATCACCTCAACAAAAAGAACAAGAGGTAGTACCGACTGCCAGGGACCTACTCAATACGGACATTAGTACGATGTGGGATCTAGAGTTCAGAATCATCACTTTAAAGATACTAGCTGGGCTTGAAAAAAGCATGGAAGTTATTAGAGAAACCCTTTCTGGAGAAATAAAAGAACTAAAATCCAACCAAGTCGAAATCAAAAAGGCTATTAGAGGTGCAATAAAAAATGGGGGCACTAACTGCTAGGATAAATGAGGCAGAAGAGAGAATCAGTGATATAGAAGACCAGATGATGAAAAATAAAGAAGCTGAGAAAAAGAGAGATAAACAACTACTGGATCACAAGGGCAGAATTTGAGAGAAAAGCAATACCATAAGACGAAACAACGTTAGGATAATTGGGATCCCAGAAGAAGAAGAAAGAGAGAGAGGGGCAGAAGGTATAATGGAGCAAATTACAGCAGAGAACTTCCCTAATTTGGGGAAGGAAACAGGCATGAAAATCCAGGAAGCACAGAGAACCCCTCTCAAAATCAATAAAAATAGGTCAACACCCCGACATCTAATAGTAAAACTTACGAGTCTCAGAGACAAAGAGAAAATCCTGAAAGCAGCTCAGGAGAAGAGAGATGTAACCTACAATGATAGAAGCATTAGATTGGCAACAGACCTATCCACAGAGACATGGCAGGCCAGAAAGGACTGGCAGGATATATTCAGAGCACTAAATGAGAAAAATATGCAGCCAAGAATACTCTATCCAGATAGGCTGTCATTGAAAATTGAAGGAGAGATAAAAAGCTTCCAGGACAAACAAAAACTAAAGGAATTTGCAAACACAAAAGCAGCCCTACAAGAAATCTTGGAAGGGGTCCTCTAAGCAAAGAGAGAGCCTAAAAGCAACATAGACCAGAAAGGAACACAGACAATATACAGTAACAGTCGCCATACAGGCAATACAATAGCATTAAATTCCTATCTTTCAATAGTTACCCTGAATGTAAATGGGCTAAATGCCCCAATCAAAAGACAGAGGCTATCAGATTGGATTAAAAAACAAAACCCATCGATATGCTGTCTGCAAGAGACTCATTTTAGACCCAAAGACACCCCCAGATTGAAAGTGAGGGGGTGGAAAACCATTTACCATGCTAATGGACACCAAAAGAAAGCTGGGGTGACAGTCCTTGTACCAGACAAATTAGATTTTAAACCAAAGACTGTAATAAGAGATGAGGAAGGACACTATATCCTACTTAAAGGGTCTATCCAACAAGAAGATCTAACAATTGTAAATATCTATGCCCCTAACATGGGAGCAGCCAATTAGATAAGGCAATAAATAACAAAAGCAAAGAAACACATTGACAACAATACAATAATAGTGGGGGACTTTAACACCCCCCTCACTGAAATGGACAGATCATCTAAGCAAAAGATCAACAAGGAAATAAAGACTTTAAGACACACTGGACCAAATGGACTTCACAGACATATTCAGAACATTCCATCCCAAAGCAATGGAAACACATTCTTCTCTAGTGCCCATGGAACATTTTCCAGGATTGATCACATCCTAGGTCACAAATCAGGTCTCAATTGGTACCAAAAGATTGGGATCATTCCCTGCCTATTTTCAGACCACAATGCTTTGAAACTAGAACTCAGTCACAAGAGGAAAGTTGGGAAGAACTCAAATACATGGAGGCTAAAGAGCATCCTACTAAAGAATGAATGGGTCAACAGGAAATTAAAGAAAAATTTTAAAAATTCATGGAAACCAATGAAAATGAAAACACAACTGTTCAAAATCTTTGGGATGCAGCAAAGGCAGTCCTAAGAGGAAAGTATATAGCAATACAAGCCTTTCTCAAGAAACAAGAAAGGTCTCAAGTACACAACCTAACCCTACACCTAAAGGAGCTAGAGAAAAAAAAGCAAATAAAGCCTACACCCAGCAGGAGAAGAGAAATAATAAAGATCAGAGCAGAAAAGAAACTAAAAGAACAGTAGAACAGATCAACGAAACTAGGAGCTCATTCTTTGAAAGAGTTAACAAGATTGATAAACCCCTGGCCAGACTTATCCAAAAGAAAAGAGACATGACCCAAATCCACAAAATCATGAATGAAAGAGGAGAGATCACAACCAACACCAAAGAAATGCAAACAATTATAAGAACATATTATGAGCAACTCTATGCCAGCAAATTCGATAACCTGGAAGAAATGGATGCATTCCTAGAGATGTATCAACTACCAAAACTGAACCAGGAAGAAATAGAAAACCTGAACAGACCTATAACCACTAAGGAAATTGAAGCGGTCATCAAAAATCTCCCAACAAACAAAAGCCCAGGGCCAGATGGCTTCCCAGGGGAATTCTACCAAACATTTAAGGAAGAATTATTACCTATTCTTCTGAAACTGTTCCAAAAATTAGAAAGGAAGGAAAACTTCCAAACTCATTTTAGGAGGCCACCATTACCTTGATCCTCAAACCAGACAAAGACCCCATCAAAAAGGAGAATTACAGACCAATATCCCTGATGAACATGGATGCAAAAATTCTCACCAAAATACTAGCCAATAGGATCCAACAGTACATTAAAAGGATTATTCACCACGACCAAGTGGGATTTATCCCTGGGCTGCAAGGTTGGTTCAACATCCACAAATCAATCAATGTGATACAATACATTTTAACAAAAGAAAGAACAAGAATCATATGACCCTCTCAATCGATGCAGAAAAAGCATTTGACAAAGTACATCATCCTTTCTTGATCAAAACTCTTCAGAGTATAGGCATAGAGGGTACATACCTCAATATCATAAAAGCCATCTATGAAAAACCTACAGCGAATATCATTCTCAATGGGGAAAAACTGAGAGCTTTCCCCCTAAGGTCAGGAACGCGGCAGGGATGTCCACTATCACCACTGCTATTCAACAGAGTATTAGAAGTCCTAGCCACAGCAATCAGAGAACAAAAAGAAATAAAAAGCATCCAAATCAGCAAAGAAGAAGTCAAACTCTCACTCTTTGCAGATGATATGATACTTTATATAGAAAACCCAAAAGACTCCACCCCAAAACTGCTAGAACTCATACAGGAATTCAGTAAAGTGGCAGGATATAAAATCAATGCACAGAAATCAGTGGCATTCCTATTCACCAACAACAAGACAGAAGAAAGAGAAATGAAGGAGTTGATCCCATTTACAATTGCACCCAAAACCATAAGATACCTAGGCATAAATCTTACCAAAGAGGCAAAGGATATGTACTCAGAAAACTATAAAATACTCATGAAGAAATTGAGGAAGACACAAAGAAATGGAAAAATATTCCATGCTCATGGATTGGAAGAGCAAATATTGTGAAGATGTCAATGCTACCTAGAGCAATCTACACATTCAATGCAATCCCCATCAAAAGACCATCCACTTTTTTCAAAGAAATGGAACAAATAATCCTAAAATTTATATGGAACCAGAAAAGACCCTGAATAGCCAGAGGAATGTTGAAAAAGAAAAGCAAAGCTGGCGGCATCACAATTCCGGACTTCCAGCTCTATTACAAAGCTGTCCTCATCAAGAAAGTATGGTACTAGCACAAAAGCAGACACATAGATCAATGGAACAGAATAGAGAACCCAGAAATGGACCCTGGGTCCATGGACAGCCACATGCAGAAGAATGAAACTGGACCATTTCCTTAGACCACACACAAAAATAGACTCCAAATGGTTGAAAGACCTCAATGTGAGACAGGGGTCCATCAAAATCCTAAAGAACACAGGCAGCAACCTCTTCGACATCAGCCGCAGCAACTTCTTCCTAGAAACATCGCCAAAGGCAAGGGAAGCAAGGGCAAAAATGAACTATTGGGACTTCAGCAAGATAAAAAACTTTTGCACAGCAAAGGAAACAGGCCACAAAACCAAAAGACAACCGACAGAATGGGAGAAGATATTTGCAAATGACATATCAGATAAAGGGCTAGTATCCAAAATTTATAAAGAAGTCATCAAACTCAACACTCAAAGGACAAATGATCCAATCAAGAAATGGGCAGAAGAGGGGCGCCTGGGTGGCTCAGTTGTTAGGTGTCTGCCTTCGGCTCAGGTCATGATCCCAGCGTCCTGCGATCGAGCCCCGCATCAGTCTCCCTGTTCTGCAGGAAGCCTGCTTCTCCCTCTCCCTCTCCCCCTGCTTGTGTTCCCTCTCTCGCTGTGTCTCTCTCTGTCAAGTAAATAAAATATTTAAAAAAAAAAAGAAATGGGCAAAAGACATGAACAGACATTTTTCCAAAGAAGACATCCAAATGGCCAACAGACACATGAAAAAGTGCCAACATCGCTCGGCATCAGGGAAATCCAAATCAAAACCTCAATGAGAGACCACCTCACACCAGTCAGAATGGCTAAAAGTAACAAGTCAGGAAACGACAGATGTTTACGGGGATGTGGAGAACGGGGAACCCTCCTACACTGTTGGTGGGAATGCAAGCTGGTGCAACCACTCTGGAAAACAGTATGGAGGTTCCTCAAAAAGTTGAAAATAGAGCTACCATACAATCCAACAATTGCACTACTGGGTATTTACCCCAAAAACACAAGTGTAGGGATCCGAAGGGTTACGTGCACCCTAATTTTATAGCAGCAATGTCCACAATAGCCAAACTGTGGAAAGAGCCAAGATGTCCATCGACAGATGAATGGATAAAGAAGTGGTATATATATACAACGGAATACTATGCAGCCATCAAAAGGAATGAGATCTTGCCATTTGCAACGACATGGATGGAACTGGAGGGTGTTATGCTGAACGAAATAAGTCAATCAGAGAAAGACATGTATCATATGACCTCACTGATATGAGGAATTCTTAATCTTAGAAACAAACTGAGGGTTGCTGGAGTGGGGGTGGGGTGGGAGGGATGGGGTGGCTGGGTGATAGACACCGGGGAGGGTATGTGCTATGATGAGCACTGTGAATTGTGCAAGACTGTTGAATCACAGATCTGTACCTCTGAAACAAATAATGCAATATATGTTAAGGAAAAAAAAAAAGAAGAAGAAGAAGATAGCCGGAGGGGAAGAATGAATGGGGGGAAATCGGAGGGGGAGAAGAACCATGAGAGACGATGGACTCTGAAAAACAAACTGAGGGTTCTAGAGGGGAGGGGGGTGGGAGGATGGGTTAGCCTGGTGATGGGTATTAAAGAGGGCATGTTCTGCATGGAGCACTGGGTGTTGTGCACAAACAATGAATCATGGAACACTACATCAAAAACTAATGATGTAATGTATGGTGATTAATATAACAATAAAAAAATTTTTTAAAAAAGAAAAAGTAAAAGAATCCTGTCGTTCATGAACTGGTCTTCACTTTGGTCACTGGGGATGTGGCCCAGATGGAACAGGTGGCTTTGCTTGAACCTACAGCAGGTCACAGTGAGAGGTGAAGAGCATGGATGAGTATTTTGCTCCAATGCCCTCTATACAGAGGACACAGAGCTCGGGGTTCCCTATTGCCTTGTTCTCAGCCTTGGCCTTTTTGAAACTGGGCCACCTCATGTAGGACACACCAGCGTCCCATGTCCTTCTTTCCAAAGCCAGCCTCATTCTACATGCCCTGGGTAATCACAGACTAAATGGCAGTCCCGCTCGGTACATCGGGGGCCACTGTGTCATGCACATTCCCTGAATGAACTTAGTAGGCAGTGATTTTAGACCAAATTCTCTAAAGGAGCATTTTTTTTCCCCCTAGAAGAGATCCAAGAATGGTTGCTTCTTAACTCGGAAAGTGACATTCCACTGAGTTAGATGAACTGCTGCCTATTAGGCCGGAAAACATATTCATATGGTTAATTTCAAATGTTTAATTCAGTATTTCAGGTTGGGATTCGTGTTGTATTTTTCCACAGAATGGACAGTTTTATGCATTGGCATTCATCTGTGCTGCCTTCATTTCAGATCTCTTGTATTCTTACAGTTTAATGAACTGGCCAACTGCTTTCATGATTTGGAAATTAAGTATAAAAGGAAGATTAAGAAAAATTTGTTAATTACCATATCCCAAAACTCCTTTCCAGGCTGGGAGGGACATCTGCCTTGCAAGAAAACCGCAGCCTTTGTCTCTTACCTTCTTTTGTGTGGGGAGCAGGAAAGGATGAGAAGTACCTCAGAAGACTCTGTGAGAGTCAAAAGAAACAAGTCGTGAATATCTTGGGGGTAAGATGCTCTTAGAAAGACAATGGTCTCAGGGAATGTGGAATCTGGAATCCACTGATTTATCTTGAGCTGCCTGAATGATTCTGACAACTCTTCCCCTGTATTTCCTGTCCACGCAGAAAGCCTCCAAAAAGAGGGAGAGAAAAAAAAAAAAAACACAAAAAATTTGTTTTAAATGATAAAAGCAATAGCTGAGGTTTTATTGTGCCTGGCACGAAGCTATGCCCTTTACACACATTATTTCGCTAAACAAGAATATCACACCATTACTCGAAGAATAATAAAGGTATTCGGTGTATGCCGAAGAATAAAAGGCACTTTATTTCACAAGAGTGACATCCTACTCAACTGCAGGCGTGTACGGAGCAGCTCAAAAGGCCCTCTTAGCCTAACCAGCTAATGTTCCAAATCCTTGGTTAACAAGGTTAATTAAGAGAGAGGCACAATATTGCTCCTCTATTACAATTCCAAAAGCGTAGATTCTATTTAGCTGAAGAATAAAGAAGAGACTTGAGGGATTTCAGAGAACAAATGTCTGGGGCACAGTGACCAGCCACCACATCGTAACAACATTAACGGCAATTTTTTCTAATTGGAGTGCATCTTGGCTGGACAGCTACAAAGGCCTGAAATTCAATTGTGGTTTTATAGTACCCATGAAATTGTCTACACAAATTTGGATTTACTTGAAGAGCTCCTATGAGAAGAGACCACATGTAAATTACAGGGTTCTAGAGGGTAATCTACAACAAGGTGACTTCATAGGAGGGGAGCAAGTGCTCTCTGCATCTGTTTCATACCAGTTTCCATTTGAAATTTCATCCTATTGAAGCCATGATCAAGAGCCCGACACCTAAGCAAGCCTTGAGACATCGAAGGCTCAAGGACAAGAGCTATACCTCTGCTGTCCAGGATGACATAATCTGGCATCCAGGAGTCACCCTGCTGCTCAAGAACCGAGAAGAATTCTTGGCATTAGAAGGAGTTTGGCTGGATACAAATGTGTGACCACGCCCTGTTCTGTTCCTTTGGTTTTTACATTGTGATGCAGTATTATGCCACAAGAAAATACCGCAGGCTGGGGAGCTGAGACAACAAAAATTTATTGCCTCACAGTTTTGGAGGCTGGGAAGTCCAAAATCAAGGTGCCAGCTAATTTGGTTTCTGTGAGAACTCTCTCCCTGGCTTGCAGACAACCTCTTCTCCCCGTGTCCTCACACAGGCCCTTCCTCTGACTGTGGGGCATGGAGAGGAAGATCTCCCTCTTCCTCTTCCTGTAAGGCTGCTAATCCCATCATGACTGCCCCACTCGCATGATTGGATCTCTCCCTAATTACCTCCCTGAAGCCCCATCTCCAAACACCACCACACTGTGGGTTTAGGGCTTCATTATATGAATTTGGGGAGATATAAACAGTCCCAAGGTAGAAAAGGAAATCCAGGCCATACACGGTCTTTACCCGTGTTTACCAACATGCTGAGGTGGTCACTATTTGTCAAATGAAATCATGTAGAATGTTAGAGGTAGAGTGAGTTAGATGCTAGGGGAAAAAAAAAAAAAAAAAAAAAAACCCTAATTCCAACCTCCAAAAGTCAGCACTTGAGAGAAACACGACCAAGAATTTGGGCCAGCAAACAAGAGCTGATGTGAGGTAAGATGTCCCATGCAGAACTGTTCTGTGAAGAGCTCATATGGCAGTGTTGGCACCTTCATTTCTGGGATAGTGGCCTGTTTGGGATTTATTCAAACATCCCCAGCTCACTTCCCTCCCAAGCTGCTGAACAAATTCCCTTTGCTGTCAGTTTGCAGGCCACAGCTGAGCCACTGAGATTCCCATTCATGGCCTGGATTCCTTTTTCTTTTTCTTTTCTTTTTTTTTTTTTCCCTCATAAGTTTGCTATCAACTTGGAGACCAAGCCAGTAACAAGCACACTTGTCATTGGTCGTCAGCCCTTGGGGAGGCTGCTTGTAGGATGGTAACTGTGAGTGCGCTCACACCTGGGCCCCCTTCCTATGGGCCAGCACTAACTAAAGCAGTGATGGTAGAAGTAAGACCCCTCAGCTTAGTGTCCTCGGTTCCAGCTTCGAGGCTTGAGCTTCACTGGTTGGCCTCATATTGTCTTCATCCTTGTTGTTTCCAGAGGCTAGCCTTGATAGCCCTCAGGGCCTCCACTCGAAGCCAGGCAGACCCGTACCCCTTGGCTCCTTCTCTTCCCCCTAGTGGCCTTGCTGTGCTTCTTTCTTCTGAAGTTCACCACAACCCATCCCATCATCCCCTCTTTCCCAAGGGTAACCTCTCTTACCTCACGAAGAAAATTGAAGCTGATAAGGACAAATTCCCTCAGCAACCCAAACCAATTATCTTCAGAGGCTTTTCTTTCTGCCTTCACCTCCCTGCTCTGGCTGACCCTGTGGCCTGTGCCCTCCTCCCAGGGCCTTCCAGGGCTTTCTTAGAGGCACCCTCTCCCACACCTCAACCTCTCCACCTCCAAGTTGCTCCCTGCATCCTATAAGTACACTAAACACTGTGCAAAACTGAAAACTAGCAAAAATAAACTAACTTTACAAAAACCTCCATCCCACTGTGGCAGTAAATCTCTCTTCATCAGTAACATCATCTAAAATACAGCCTAAAGGAATTTGTCCATCTCCTCTCCTCATATTGGTTCCTAAGCTACCCAGCTTCCACCTCCAACAGGTCACAGCGATTTCTCTGAAAAGATCCCTGGGGATTTCACTCTGCATCTTATTTTATTTCTTAGGACTGATATTACTAACCTCTCTGTCCTTGTTCTTGGTATCGTCTGCCTACTGGCCTCTTCCTCTGCCCACTCCTCAAATTATTAATGTTCTTCAAGTTTCTGTCCTTGGAATCCTCAATGTGTAGATCACCCCCCACACCCGGGACTTCTAACCACATCCATTGCTCCTCCTCCTGGGCTCCATCCATTATTATCAGCAAGATGGCCACCATCATGGCCACTTCTCAGGCAGCAGAAGTAGAAAGGGACAAAGACAAAAGAAACAAAGGCACCAATTTGCCTTTTAAGAATATTTCTAGAACCAGCCACACAATACTCTCTTCAAACATTATGGGTCAGATGCAAGTGAGACTGGGGACTAGTTTTTCCTACAGCAGCATGACTCCATCTAATAACCGTAAGAGTGGGAAAATGGCATTCGTCATCTTCGTCACAGGCTCTCCCAAGTCACAGCTGGGGATTCAAATCAGTTTAGCTATGCAGCTTAGGTCAAGTGATTTGAACTTTTTGAAACCCTTTTCCAATTCTGCCAATGGCTGTAGTTCCTCATATGACTGTTGTAGGGATTGAGGTGGCAATTATAAAATGCCTAATGTAGGGTTTGTTATACACTCAATAAACACCTGTCTCTACTATGTCCCCTAACTAAATTCTGACCTTGAACTTCCAGTTTGTGGCAATGTGTGTGGTACTACTTGAAATCTCTTTATCTTACTTTTATATTGAACTTTCTAACCTGTATGTGAAAGGTATTTTAGTATTTCACTGTGAGAAGTGGAATTATTACCTCTGGACGAACATTTGTGAAGGTTACAGCATTGAGAAACAAGTCCACTAGAAGGCTAAGGTCTAATCAGAAATTTATAGAATGCTGTCCTTCTCCCCACTCCGTACTACACACCAACAGAGACTCAGCATAACAGTAGATTACAGTCCTGCAAGACACAGGCGCTCTCTCTGAAAAGAAATACTTAGGGAAACCCAAAGATTACAAGGGAGACAGAAACAAGGACCCCAGAGGGATTTGAAGTCTTTGGCACTTATGGCCACAGAGAACATTGAACACAGCCCAGATCCTAACCAGATTAACACCAACCCTCACACCAAAAGCCTATTTACCCCAGTTTCTATGATCCAATAAAATATGCCCAGCGTTCAACAAAAACTTACAGAGCGAACCAAAAATCAAGAGAAAACACAGTCTGAGGAGACAAAGTACCATTAGACCCACACTCAGATATCACAGAGATGTTCAAATTATCAGGCAGAGAATTTAAAATAACTATATTTCCTATATTAAGGGCTCTAATGGAAAAAGTAGATAACATGCTTGTTATCCATCTAACAGGCCTTCTTTGGGTATGAGATGTGTAGTCAAGGCTCAAGTCCCTGAACTTTGGCTGCCATCTCAGTAATGAAAAAGACCTGGTATAGTGCCCTCCAAGATTTAGGAGCAGTCTTTGTTCTTAGTGATTCCAAATCAGAAAAGTGGGACAAACCTGGAAACATTAGTTTGGAGAGTCATAGCCAGATAGTTGAGGAAACTAGAAGAATTCAGGATCCAGTCCAGTTTACAGGTGTATAACAAAACCTCAAAGACAATTAATAGGACTAGAATCTAATATAGACAAAGGTGCAAGCACAATTTTTCTCCTTATAAGTATCCTCATATTTTACCAAAGATAATCACAGTAAAACTCATTTGTTTGCATTAAATTTGTCCTGGTTATTCACATACATACATACATAGCGAAAATAATGACTAACCACGTAAGTTCTTTTTAAGACTGCTTTGCTGGAACTTTTCATAAGGAGTCTCAGACTGAACTATCCTAGGCTCTGAGGCCAGGAAGTCACACCAAGGGCTGGCCAGCAGATTTACCTGCAACACCATTCCAGTCAAAGCCTTGGCATATAGCCAATGTCTCCAATTGTGTCTTGTTAAAGGAGAACAGATTTTTATTGAACTTATGCAAATAACTATAATGTCATGAAAAGAATACTGAAGAGTTTCCAAATTCTGGAAGGACCAGGTAGGGAGAAAAAAATAAATGTTCTCATCTTTCTTTACAAAGATATACTTTATCAAATTGCTGTAAGTCATAGATAACTTAAGAAAAAGGATTCCTCAATCTGAAAAAAACAAAGCATCAAGGAAGCAACAATATTTCAGAGTCATAGTAATTATAATCCCCCTCCTTAGTTCATTTGGTCCCCTATAATTAGTACTTGTTCTGCTTGAATCTAGTTTGTCCACTAGTTCTGGAAATTCTTACCCAGTCCAGTTTTATGATCTTAAAGTTATCAGAAACCTGTATTTGTCAAAAAAGTCCTCTCCGTGAATCTCTTTGAAGATCAGATACTTTTGCAGGAACACATATAAAAGCTTTAGAGTAAAGCAATAACTACCTGTGAAAAGACTTAAAGATGTATTTTTAAACATCTGATGAGAGTTCAATATAATGGAATTGACAAGAAAATTTGCTTATTTCTGTAACATCCAACATTTGAAGATAAGAATTAGAATTATGACTGATAACATTATACTAGGACTTCCAAGAATTTCCAAGAATTTCACACAATTTCTGGAATGCTTATAACATATACCTACACAAATAAAACACAAGGGAGGCTTGGTATTACTTCCTATTCGACAGTGCTTCCCATATAATTTAACATAGCACATTAGCCTAATTAGTTTAACATCTCCCTTTTTATAAGAAGAGAGAACAAATCTTTTGAGATGCTCCAGGGACTCTCTGGAAAATCCAAACGTCAGTGTGACTAGAAAAGACTGTATTTAGAATTTGATTTGGGGGCAGTTCGTTAAAAATATTAGAAAGTTTCAAAACATGGTCATATAGCATCATAGATCACTGTGAAACAATACTTAGTTATCCATTTAACCATAGGGACAACTAAAGACTTCATGGGCAAGTACAGAAGATTACGTAGTTCTGAGCAAAACTTAGCTCTTTCAATATTGTGAGTTCTACTAGATTTAAGGCAATTGAAGACCTGATTCGGACAACAAATACAGAAAACTATTTTGATAAAAAGATCACTTAAAAGGTAAGAAAAACCCTGTTTACAATTTCTTATTAAAATGTGACCAACAGGGGCACCTGGGTGGTTCAGTCGGTTAAGCATCTGCCTTTCAGCTCAGGTCATGATCCCAGGGTCCTGGAATTGAGTCCCACATTGGGCTCCCTGCTCAGTGGGAGTCTGCTTCTCCCTCTCCCTCTGCCCCTCTCCCCACTCGTTCTCTCTCTCTTTCTCTGTCTCTCTCAAATAAATAAATTTTTTTTTAAAAGGTGGCCAACAATTCAAGAAAACTTGTCCTTTCAGTAGATGAAAGAAAATTAAGGTTTGGTTTTACATAAGTACACTCTCAATACCAAAGGTTGTTTTTTTCTTAAACCTTGAAGTTCATTTAGCTTGACCACACACGAAATTTCTTTCCCAAGATTCCTCTCCACAAACCTTCTACAAGTTTTCTCATTTTGTTTTGTTTTGTTTTGTTTTGTTTTTTTACATTCAGATTTTGTCCTGTTTTTCCTCTCTAAACAGTCTCACTTTAGGACAAAATTACTTTCTTTTCCCTCAACAAGAATGCATCTCTATTCTTCATACCTTCTCTTACTGAAAACACACATCCTGCATTCCTTGCATAAGATGCTTCCCCTATTATTTCCAGTAGCCTTAATTACACTTATTAGAATTTTTTTGCACCTCACAGGTGCATTTATTCATGCCAGAAAGGAAACAACATGTCTACAAGTGTATAGCGATGCTCCGTGTTGCCATCAACAGAGCTTGCTGAGACTTACAGCCAGACTGATGGTCCATCTGATGTGTACTTCAAGTAAAGCTGGTTAATGATGACCATGAGCAGGTGTAAGACTTTCAAAGCTTCACTTCTTTTATCAGCACTTCTGATTTTATAAATTATGATGCCCATCAACCCCATTCCTACCCAAATCTGGTAAATTTGAGTATAGAGGGCTTCATGGGGATCCAAACTTTTTTAACAAGGCTTTGAAGCATCTCAACCCAGAACCTCCAACTCAGGCTCCCCCAACCTGCACTGCCAATGACTTGGAAAGGTCACCAAGTACGCATGATTTATTAGAATTCTTAACCCTTTGAAACCTTAATTTCCAGTGAAAACTAAGAAGTAAGCAATGGTAAACTTCCTGTTACATCAGCCTTCTTTAGATTGGCAAATTTATTAACATATTTTATAATTTCTTAAAGTATATGCCTTTTTCAATTTTATAATGCAGCACTAACACATCCAAACATCTTTTAGTTTTTCTGTCATAAGAAGTCAAAAGTAGATAAAACACTGTTCATAATTAATGTTTCAGTATTTTATTTTATTTGGAAATGATCTAGATATTTAATGACTATCCCTCATCTAATTTAACTTAGCAAAAATCTAGGGTGTTAAGTTACCAAGAAGATTTAGATAAACTATTTAAGTAGACATAAGTATTGCTGAAAAGTTCATTCATAAACTTTTATCTTGCATCTATTTAATAATAAGTGTTCTTAATTATGTTTAGATTAGTCATGAAAATTTCATGAGATTAAACAGCTAACGATCAAATTAAATTATCTCACTTGCTGACAGATTTCTGAGATAACATGAACTCATTTAATCTTTAGTAAGCCTGAGATAATGTAAAAGTATTATATTTACTACTGAAAACTCTAAAAACATGGCTGTTTTCATTAAACCAACAAACTTAAAGTAGCTTTAATACTGAATTTTTTTTCCTAAATCACGTGAACCTGAAGTTCATTTGGATTAACTTTCTATTATATTGCTAAGAATTTAATTTATTTAAGTGCTTAGTGTTCTTTATGCCAAGTACATAAATCTCTTTTAAGAATTAATTTTAGCAATACCATCAAGAGGTAAAAAATACCACACATCTACACATCCCCATATATAGAGACACACATGAACATACAGACAGCTGCAAACAGAGACCTTAAAGTTCCCATGTTAAAATTACTGCCACAAATTAGTTATAATAATACAAAGCTCAATAGTTATAAAAGAAATTGGCTCTATTCAAATAACCTTTCCTCCTTTCCTTCTCCTTCTGACAAAAATTGACTCCTTGAAGTTTGCATATCAAAGAGATGGTCCAGATAAGAGTTCTGGAGAAGACCCTGGGTAGAATCTTGACACCTCAAAGGCACATGAGGAAAAAAAATACAAGATTTTGGTTCCCTCAGAACAATATGTACAAGCCTTTTGGGATGAATGGTAGAGGTTTAGGGATTGGTAAATAGGATTGATGGACTTCATATTGTTTCTGGAGCCACAACTCTGGTCTTGCAAAGACTAAATTTGTACAAGTACAACTGTTTTTAATTCATGGAAGAATTCAGTTGCCATCTAAATGATGTCAAAGGACTGACACACCCACCCACCGTTCGCCTGTTAGTATGCTTTTCTTTCCCTCTGAGTACATTTAGCTTAGAGAAGAAGACCTAAAAACAAAATTCTATCAGGCTCCATATACCAGCTTCCAATCTGACCAAATTTCTGATCACGAAGTTATTAAATCCATCCAAATGTCTTGCCAGGCTATACCTGGGGCAAACAGTACATATTTCTGGCAGCATTAAACAATTCTATGGACCCAAGAAATATCCTCATGAAGGTTATAAAAGATACTATCTTCACAAGATCAAGAGTCACTCCCAAAGGTTGCCAAAAGGACTGACAACCTGCATGTCCCAGGCAGGCAGAAAGCCAAACCAAGTTTGTAAAATGAGGCAAGCAAGAAGGCCATAGTTATCCCTGGGAGAGAGAGTATCAATAATGAATTGTTCTGGATTTGGAAAGGAAGGAAAAACATGAAATTTTATTTTCCTCCCAGGACTAGGCTCAGTAGGTAATTGGTTTACAAAAACTTTCAAGGATCTTCCCTGGTTTAAGAACTTCTTTAACTATGGCTCTTAGTTTGGCCTTTGACCAAGGATTGAAAAATACCTGAAGAGGATCACCCATTGCATTAGGTGGTCTTATTTCAAAAGGTAACCATTTAATAGTCTCTTCAAAATGGAAAGGCAATTCTAGACAATACTCAGTACTAGACTGAGTACTCAAATCAAGAAAGTAAAGGGGGATTACATCAGTCTTATAAGTCAGTCTTATAATCTTTAGTGTGAGATACCTTTTATCTCTTTACTTTTTCATGGGCCTTTTGCCATGAATCTTTCAATGAAACTATTCTGAAATTTTGAAATCTTTTGGAGGTTTCTGCATACCAATTAAAATAGCTATCCCGTTCTCTTTGTCTTTCAATTTTGGAGATGCAGCTTTCTAATTTAGTTTTGAGAAAAACAAGTTTAGCAAGATAGAAAGTTCCCAGGGTGCCTGGGTGGCTTAGCTGGTTAAGCGTCTGCCATTGACTCAGGTCATGATCCCAGGGTCCTGGAATCGAATCCTGCTTAGGGATCCCTGCTCAGCAGGGAGCCTGCTTCTCCCTCTCCTCCTCCCTCATGCTCTCACTTTGCTTTCCCTCTCACGCTCTCTCTCTCAAATAAATAAAATCTTAAAAAAGAAAAAAAAGGATAGAAAGTCCCCCATAATGGCCATTGAAAATTTAAGTTATCTCTAGTTAAGTTGGACCATTTGGTTAAAAATGTGCATGAGAAAGGACCATAGTTTTTAAACATAAAACCAACTGGGACCCCTGAAGTGGAGGTGGGGGTGCTCTCCACAAAGTATTTAGAGGATTGGAATCCCATTACTCAAAATCAGAGGTGCACGAAAACAAACAAGTACTCACCAGAAAGTACAAAGCCTTCATGAAAACAAAATGGACAAAGCCTTTGAACAGATCCCTAAATACAGCCTAAAGAGCTCAAAACACAGACAGAGTAGAGCTTGAATGCAGGAAAAAACATACCCTCAAACTCCAGGGTCAGGGACAAAGTGGTGAGCTCAATGGCCTCAGTGGATACTGGCAAGTGTTTGATCACCTGCCTTGGAGCTGTTGAGGTCTTTCTGGATCCTATTTCTCTGACACCAAGTAATATCAACCTGAAAAGTAGAACAGCCCATTATTTTACCAGCCAAATGGACTTATTTGGGAATAGCAAAGGAACTGCAATCCAGGACATGCAAGCTATGGCAAACGGAGGCAAGTCTGCATATCAAAGAAGAGGTGAGAAAGGAAGAGGTTGGATTGCAGGGGTTGAGGGGTTGCATGACACTTAAAACTGTGTAGTGTTATTGAAGAGTGGACTCAGATTAATCAAAACTACGTATTGTGAACTCTAGAGCAACCATTAAAATTTTTTAAGAAGTATAATTGACACACTAAGAGGTGATAAAATAGAATTATATAAAATGTTCAGTTAAACTAGAGAAGGCAGAAAAAGATGGAAGAAATGAAAAACAAATGCAACAAGTAGAAAATGCTTTATTCATCTACATAAATAATCACTTTAAATGTGAGTGGTTAAATTCACCAATTAAAATACAGAGATTGTCAAAGTGGATTAAACAAAACAACAACACAGGATTCAACTGTATATTACAAGAAATACACTTCAACTATAAAGACTCAGGATAAAAGTAAAGGGATAGAGAAAGATATACCATACTAACACTAATCAAAAGAAACCTGGAATAGCTATATTAATTTTGGAAAAAGCAGACTTCAGAACAAGGAGGTTTATCAGAGTTAAAAAGAAGCACTACTTAATGATAAAGGGGTCAATTCTCTTTGAAGATGTAACAGTCTTAAATATGTATGCATCTAACAACAGAGAATCAAAATACATAAGGTAAAAACTGATAGAACTGAAAAGAGAAATAGACAAATCCACTATTATAGTTAGGGCTTCAATAGCCTTTCATCAATAAGTACATAGATAAAGCAAATAGAAAATCAGTAAGGATACAGATCATCTGGATAGCACTATCAATTGATGTAATTGGCATTTATAAAATACACCATCCAACAACAGCAAAATATATTTTCTTCTCAAGCTCATCTCTATCTTGGGACATCCACCAAGATAGACCACATACTGGGCCATCACACACATCATAATGAATTTACAGGAATGAAAACATATAAAGTATATACTCTGACCAAAATGGAATTAAACTAGAACTTAGTAACAGAAAAATATCTGCAAGTCCCCAAATATTTGAAAATTAAACAACATACTTCTAAATAAGCCATGAGTCAAAAAAGTCTCAAGAGAAACTTAAAAATATTTTTAACTAGTTGAAAATGAAAATACAACTAACCAAAATGTATGGAATGCAGCAAAAGTAGTGCTTAAAGGGAAATTTACATCATTATGTGTATCCATTAGAAAAAGAAGAAAGCTCTCAAGTCAACAACCTGAGCTTCCACCTTAAGAAACCAAAAAAGAGAACAATTTAAACCTAAAGCTTAAAGAAGATAAAATGGAATTATAGGATGCTTGCAACCAGAGAAGAAAGTAAAAGAACTCAGCAAAATTGGTAAGTCTGTAGTTATCCTCATGTCTGGTAGAAAAGTCCTTCATGCATTCTTTTTAAGGTTGACAGATTCTCATCGAACTTAGACCTTAATTCCTCCCTAAAAGTTTTAGGGCCAGTGTATAAAAGCTCATTTAGAAATCTAGCTGGGTTTTATTTTTATATTGAGCAACCAACCCATTTATTAAGTGGTGTGAAGGCTAGGAGTTTTAAGTGGTCCAGAATAAGAAAGGGCTCTCCAGCAGAGTGGTGGAAAGATGGGCCTCTTAATGAATGGCACTGGAACAACAGGAAAACAAATAGGATATCTGACACTATAGTAGAATAAACTGCAAATAAATAAAAGATTTAAATGTACTAGAAAAAAATGTGAGAAAATTCAATTCATTAAGAAAAAGATGAGAAAATTTAATTAAACACATAAAAGTACTAGAAGAAAAACATGAGAAAATTCAAATAGAGATTTAGAGTAAGGAAAGCCATTCTAATTAAGACTAAAAATCTAATTAAGACTACCAGGCTATTGAGTCCAAGTAGATAAATATAAAAAAATTCTTTATAGCAAAAAAAAATTTATATTCCTTTTAAAATGAATGCATATAAAGCTTCTTTGATAAGCATAAAGTTCATATACTTAAATACTTACAGTTCAATAAATGTGAAATCTTTTGGTGTATAAAATTTATCAAGTGAAGAAAGTTTCCTTGTATTCCTAATTTTCCAAAAGTTTCTTTTTACTAAGGTCATAAGTAAGTGTGTTTTTTCAATTTTCTAATATAACTTGCATAAAACCAGAATTAGCTCTTCCTCGAAAATTCTGTGAACTGTACTCATAAAACTGCATGGGCTGGAGGGTTTTGAGAGGAGGGTCTTGGGCGTCATTTCCATATATTTAGTTCTTATTGGTCGATCCAAGTTCCCTATTTCCTCTTGCATCAATTTTGTCCTTGTATTTCTTTCCAGGAATGCAGCCATTTCATTCAAGTTTTCCATGCTCATAAAGCATATATCATTGATAATACTTATATTAATTCTAAATCTCTTCATTTCTATAATTGTTTTTCCTTCTTCTATAGTATAAATGAGACTGAACCCAGCTCTTTCTTCTATACCCATATTATCTTTATTAGAAGTTGAGGCTTTTGTATTTAACATCTACATTTTTTTTTTTTTTAAGAAAAAATCAATAGAGTTTGGGATTGGCCAAAGAGACTGCCTTTAATAGAGGTGTTTCTTGTTAAGGGTCCCAAGGCAAGTCACGTGGCCAAGCCAAGAGGCTTGTTTGAAGCTGGGGGGAGGGTAGAAACTGGAGTGAGAACGATTTGAAATTCAGAAAGGCAGAGTGAGATTAAGAGATCAGGCAGCTAGAAGTTGTTATTGTACAATTTTATTCCTTGATGTGTCAGATGTAATGTGTCACCTGAGGCTGGCCTCTGAGTATGAGAACTGCATTCTGTCTCTGCCTACTCCCAAGCAGCACAAAACTTAGTGCAAACATTACAAAGGAAAGCCATCACTCATTGCTGATTTTGCCCTAAATTCTGTCTGAAGAAAATGGGCCCATCTTTAAAACTCAGATTCTTAAAAAAAAAAAAAAGAAAAAAGAAAAAAAGAAAAAAAAAAGGGATGCCTGGTTGGCTCAGTCGGTTAAGTGTCTGCCTTCAGCTCAGGTTGTGATCCCGGGGTCCTTGGATCGAGCTCCACGTGGGGCTCCCTGCCCCGCCCGGGAACCTGCTTCTCCCTCTGCCTGCCGCTCCCGCTTGTGTGCTCTCTTTCTCTGAAAAATAAATGAATAAAATCTTAAAAAAAAAAAAAAACTCAGATTTTACACGCACACACACCCAATTCTGGATTTTAGCTAAATTAACCAGAAGGTGTTGTGTGGCAATGCGCTTTGGCAATATTCCCCGCCTTGAGCATGTACCTTTTGTCTTGGCCTGCTGCTTATCTCTTTGTGTTATCTGCCATCCCAGGTAAACATTTGAATTTTGGGATCCTGGTATAATAGATCTGTGAATATGGTTCCTTTGCAATCATTACAGACTCATCACCTGAGAATACGAGGTTTTCTGTGCACAGACCCACCATGTCCTGCCATTCATGCAACATCCATGTTCTCTGCTCACACCTGACCAGTAATAGTTAGCAACCTATAACAAGCCCTAGCCAGACACTGAATTTTGAAAATACCCTATGAAATCAGAGCTTGCTACTTGCTCTAAAATTTAACTTTTCGTTGTGATGTGAAATGTCTAAATGTATTGCATTAAAAATTATGTTTCTAAAACTCTTACGATGATAAGGGCGAAGTGCTCCTAACAACTGATACAAGGCTATAAAAAATAGGATAACAAATTGTGTATAATCCAAATGATATAAAATAAAATTTAAAATCATTTGGAGAAGACCTTATGGATGGACATGTACCAAAAATATCTTAGGTGTTGCCTCCATGGGTAATGTGACCGAGGGTGATTTTTGTTGTTGTTGCTTTTTACTTCTCTTTCCTGTGTCTTTCAAATTGTAATGAGAATTCACAGATGCTGTAGGTGAGCGCTCAGATCTCCCTTACCCCCCATACGCCATCCCAGCTGCTGCAAGTCATTACTAACAGCTTGAACCTGTGACCTTGTCCCCAGACTCCTCACTACCTGAGGGCCTGTGTGTGTTTGATTCAGAATACAGGGGAGACAATGCAGTGTTACAGTTTAAGCTCCAGAGTGCCCCCTCCACCAAGGTGGATCCAGGCAAGGCTTTACTTGCCCACACCCTCACTTAGCTCTTTCCCCCTCCCTATAATGCTTCCTCACTGCCTTACAAGTTTTTAGCAACCAACCCATTTACTGAGTGCTGTGGAAGGCTGGGAGTTTTCAGTGGTGCATAATAAAGGAAGGGTTCTGCAACAGAGCTATATACGCTGTGGCATTAGCAGCCCTACTACTCTGGCCATTTGGACATACATGTGAGCTCTCTCCTTCTCCCTGCCCCTTTCCTGTCCCTGTTTCCTGCTCCCCTCTCCCTCTCTCCCCGGTGGCACTTACTGAACCTCCCAATAGTCAGATCTACTAAGTGTTCAAGGTGTCAACAACTGAGGGACACCAGAAAAAAAAATTGGCCAGAATTCAATGTAGGAAATTGCACAAAACCAAACAAAAAACCATACTATAGGAAAAATCTAAAAGCAGAACTTTGCTGAATTTTCTTGTGCTCATGATATGGTTCATTATGAATTTTTTTGACAATATGTACAATGAGGCAATGTAATCGTTTTTAATACTTAGGGCTCCTAAAGATCTTAATCTAGTCCTGTCCTTTTCTTTAGCCCCTACTAATCTCCTTGTCATGACAGTTTGGCATCCTAAGTATCCCTGGCTTTCCCACTGTCACCCACACTGCCCACACCCTTATCCTTAACTGCCACCACCCTTGGACTGGCTCACGTCCACTGACCTGATGTTTTACAAGAGTGTTCCTAATTATCTCCCTGTCCGGATCATACCATCCTTCCCACAGGACCGCTGGACTGGCTCCTCTCAAAAGCAATTCCAAAACCATCTCAGTCCCTTGCAACAAACCAATTAACAGAACAGAACAAAATAATACTTCATCAGTGGGTACCACATGGACAACAAGACAAGCCCCTTAGCGTGACTCTCAAAGTTTCCCTGGCGTGTTCTGGGGGTTCTCAAATGTGACTTTCTGACTGGTTTTATCAGATCCATTTGGAAACTGTTGTATTTCCTGGAAGGGGGCCCAGGATCTACATATTTATCAAGTTTCCCAAGTGTAAAATGTGAAAACTTCTCTCCACCACCCCAAGCTCAATTCTTGTTACTCACTCACTCCTCACTCCCCAACAAAAACTGTGTTTCCCAGTCCAAGGCTTGTTAAAATCATCTAGGACATTTTTTTTTTTTAGCAGCAGTACCCAGGCATCTCCAGACGAATTAAAGTAGACTATGTGGGAATAAAGACCAGAAACTGTTATTTTTTTTTAAAGATTTTATTTATTTATTTTTCAGAGAGAGAGAGAGCACGAGCAGGGGGAGCGGCGGGCAGAGGGAGAAGCAGGCTCCCCGCTGAGCAGGGAGCCCAGTGAGGGACTCGATCCCAGGGCCCTGGGATCATGACCTGAGCAGAAGGCAGACGCTTAACTGACTGAGCCAGCCAGGGGCCCCGAAACTGGTATTTTTAAAGCCCCAAGTGTATCTGCTATGCAGCCAGGGTGATGACCTACTGGCAGCATTTAAGGTTGAGCTGCTCTGAGAAGTAACTACATAGGTATGTCGCACATCACCTCCATTCCGTAATACTCCCTACCTAGAATGTAGCTCTGCCCTGGTCTTTGCTGAGCTAATGCCCCTTAAGACTTGGCTGAGCTAATGTTAATAATCCCGGGGAGCTCTCCCACACTCCCTCCTGCAGAGTGGGTTTAGTCCACTTTCTCTGGGAATCTATAACACCAAGTCCATTTCTCTAACATTGTAATTAGTATCATTGTGCACACAACATAATTGTTTCTCTCTAGCTCCTCCAAGTAACTTTGGGCTCTTTAAAGGCAAAGACCCTAATTCATATATCTTTACCTCCTTTGAGCTTAGCTGTGTCTGGCATATAGTAGGTACTAAATAAATAGTTGTTGACCAAATAAATGAGTGCATGAAAAAAAGAATGGCTTACTCTTCTTGATAAAATCGTGGTTGGGTCACCTGCCTGGAGTAGCATCCTAGCGTGAAGTTAGAATATTGGAAAGAAGACAATATTTGAGAATGTAGTTGTGAATTACCAGGAGATGAGTGGAAGAATTTAATTTTGCGAATATATTAAAGTGTGGGAATAAATTTCTTTACTGTATTTAAAATATCGGCTTAACTATGCAATCCTTTCTATGTGCAAGGAACTGCTGGTGCCATATGGCTGTATGAATGTAATTAGGAAAGACCCAAAGACAAGTTAGTTATTGTTGTAATGGATTGTCAGCCCTTTACACCTTAGTGTAAATAAAAGCTTTGAAGGGAGAAGGGTGCCATCTACTGAGAAAATGGAGCATAACACAGAAGTGAAAGCTTCAGAGATTTCTCATTTTTAATTGTTCCTACGTAATTTCTTGCTCTTTCCATCACATATTTCATCAAGTACTTTTCTAGGTCATTTTAAACAGATTCATATTTAGGAAAATTCATATCTCCTCAATAAATATTCATGCTCTTTTTTTAAAAAGATTTATTATTTCTTTATTTGAGAGAGAGAGAGCAGGAGCGGGGGGAGAGGGGCAGGAGCAGAGGAAGAAGCAGACTCCCTGCTAAGCAGGGAGCCCAACGTGGTGCTCCATCCCAGGACCCCGGGATCATGACCTGAGCAGAAGGCAGACTCTTAACCTACTGAGCCACCCAGGCGCCCCTCCATACCCATTTTTAAATACATCACACTTTGGGCGCCTGGGTGACTCAGTAGGGAGCCTGCTTCTCCTTCTCCCTCTCCCCCTGCCCCTCTCCCCCGCTCCTGCTCTCTCTCTCTCTCAAATAAAGACATAAAATCTTTAAAAAATACATCACACTTTGTTCATACTTTCCTTAAAACTTATAATGTTTTTCCTAAATATCTTTAATTAAGATTTTAAAGAATAAAAATTAGTGGCTAGCATATCTCCAATGTCCAGGCTGTTATTATTCATTAACAAACAAAAAACACTGCCACTTCTTCTGTGAATAAATTCGGGGGAGGTGAAGCATTTTTTTTTAAGATTTTATTTATTTATTTGACAGAGAGAGAGACACAGCGAGAGAGGGAACACAAGCAGGGGGAGTGGGAGAGAGAGAAGCAGGCTTCCCGCTGAGCAGGGAGCCCGATGCGGGGCTTGATCCCAGGACCCTGGGATCATGACCTGAGCCGAAGGCAGACGCTTAATCGACTGAGCCACACAGGCGCCCCATGGGGAAGCATTTTTGACACAAGACAAGGACCAGGTATGTTCACATTATTTAATACAAAAGGCAAATGATGCTCAACTAAATGTATCGTCAGAGCCTGTGCGAGAGGGCATCTGTGACATTGCAGAGAGCACAGAGTACAGCTAAGCGAATCACATGGATCACACTCAAAGGAAGGGCCACGTGAAACCAGTTTTTTGGTTCCAAGGGGCAGAGTATGGCTAATACTCTGTTAGTCAGTGTCACAAGAAAGAAGAAAAGGATCCTTCCTTGTTCCCGGGAGACCTAGTTATTATTCAGATGGGAGGCTGAACCAGTCAATTCTGCTGCATTCCTGCTCTGACCCCCTGACAGTTCAAGCACAAGTAGCAACCACATTTATTGACCAGCAGTCCAGTCCCTGAGCTTTTTACCTTATAGATGGTGTATCATTTAATCAAAATGTTCAGGGAGGGGGCACCTGGGTGGCTCAGTCGATTAAGCGTCTGCCTTCGGCTCAGGTCATGATCCCAGGGTCCTGGGATCGAGCCCCACATCGGGCTCTCTGCTAGGCGGGGAGCCTGCTTCTCCCTCTCCCACTCCCCCTGCTTGTGTTCCCTCTCTAGCTGTCTCTCTCTCTCTCTGTCAAATAAATAAAATAAAATCTTTAAAAAAAAAAAATGTTCAGGGAGGTAGGGTTGATTTCGAGTTTAATGAGGAAGAAAAAGAAACTCAGAGAAACAGAAGATACTTACCATAACTCATACATCCAGGGAGTAGCTGAAATTCCAAGGTCGGTCTCTTTGACCCTCGACCTAAATTACCCCACATGCTGAGCCTGCATCGTAAGGGGAGAGGAGACAGTCTCTCCAAGGAAAAAAATAGTTGTTGGGCAGCATCGAAGAGAAACTAATTCTTAGACTGGGGATATAGAGTTGAGTGAACCCCCATTACTTTGAATTCTTTGCAATATCTGTGAGGAAGTGTTTCTCAAAAGGCTTGAAGGGAAAATTCATCATTCTCAGGGTCCTCAGGAAAAAAGGATGCTGCGTGTTCAGTTGGATTTGGGAACTGCTGCAACCTGTATCCTTTCTTGAAGACTCAAAATATTCGTTTTATAGTAAGAGCTCTGAGAGGTAAAGAACTCTGTTTAAATTGATTTATCCAAGGCTTCATGCAGAATTTTTCTTGTAGCACATCTAACACCCAGTGAAAGGAGGTAGAAAGTGTCCTAGCCAGTCATTGTGAGGAGTCATTAATGGCTTTTAAGCAGGACATTGACCCTGTCAGTCGGATTTGCATTCTGACACAGGACTTGGCAGATGGGGTTTGGGACTGGGAGGGACTGAATATGAAGAGCAGCCACAACCTGAAATAAAATATCTGGGGGAATAGGAATAAAGAGAGAGAGAGAGAGAGAGAGAGACAAAATGGAAAAATATTTAGAAAGTAAAATTAATAGGACTTGGAGAAAGATTTGATACAGGAAAGTAATAAATAGCAAAATAATCTGCAGATTTCTAGCTTAGGGGGCTGAGTAGATGTTGTAGCATATGAGAGAGAGAAATTAGTTTAAGTTTTAAATTCAGTGCTTTCCAAATGTATTTAAATCTAGCCTTATAATAATAATAATTATTATTATTATTATCATTATTATTATTTGGATATCCGATGGAACTGATGTCCTGCAGAACACACTTCCTGAAACAATGCCATGGGACGCTTAAGCCTCAGAAAGGCAACTGGCCCAGAAAATCTGCTCGACATCATCCAATTTTTACAGGGAAAATCCTGAGAAAAATCTTATTGAAACAAACGAATGTTGCAGGTTAAGTTAATGGTGCAAAAATAATTTAAAGCGACATGTAAACTGAACTGAAGAGAAAACCCTGATCTTTCCTGCCGCTCTGAGATCTAGAGCAAAGGGTGAGCAAACTAGAGCTCTCAGGTCAAATCCAGCCAATTTTTGTAAATTCAGCCCACCACCTATTTTTGTATTTTTTGTATTTTATTGGAACATAGCTGTACTCCTCTATTTATATATTGTCAGTGGCCACTTTCATGCACCGATGGGAGCATTGAGTAGGTGTCACAGAGACTGAATGGCCTACAGAGTTTAAAACATTTATTATGTGCACCTTAACAGAAAAGTTTGTGAAACCTTGAGCCAGTGAACTGTGAAGCACATTGGAGATGCTTGTAAAAAAAATTAGCAAATTGATATATTGAAATCCAAGAATATGAACACCAATACATTTGCAACCTGTTTCTTCAGGCTACACCAGCTGATGAAGACAAAGAAATCACCACGAAGAAATCCAAAGTGGAGTTCTCTGGTCCAGCTCCCACTCTGCTTGCAGAAACTCAGGAACACATACCTACCAAGGTTTATGTACACTTGGCATTCACCAGCTCCCCCACCTCCATTGCTGCCATTGTCCCCCCACATCTCTGGCTCCCACTCCCCCTAGCAGGCTGGCCCAGGTAGCGACTAACAAACACCACCTTGGTGCTTCCTGGAGCCTAGATCAGTTACGAATGCATTCAGCGGCAAATAGGAGATTCCTTCTATATAGAGGTGTCACACACACACACACACACACACACACACACACACACAAATAGGTGTTTCTACAATCAAAAAAAAAAAATCTAGCCTTAAGCATCCAGAGCTGGTTCCAACCAGGAAAGAGAAAGGAGGAAGAACGGCAAAGGGCTGCTGGAGCTTTCCAGCCCAAATTGTCTTTTTCAAAGACTTTCCTGGTAGCCCAACCTAATGGCTTCCACTAACACCTCATGACTCAGAACGAGCTCACGCGGGAATCTCTTCCTGCAAGGGAATCTGGAAAGATGAGTGTGTAAGCTTTCCAACCCATATAGTAGTTGAAGGGAAAGGACACTGGGAATGGCTTTGGGAGTAGCCAAACTACAATATCTGGCTCAGTTCCTTTGCTTTGTTCCATTCTCCAACACTTCTCACCATTCTTGGTCCAAGCAAAGACAATGCCTCCCACTCCTGTTGGTGCCTCCACATCGATGTGAGCCCCACAGAGTCCTGTTGGCTGGGTTCAGCAACTTATAGAGATGTAGAGGCTGTGGCCTTGTGTTTGCCATTGGCCTTGACTTTGCCATCATCTCTCCTCCTTTCTCATTCTAAAGCTTGAAAGAATCTTGAACGTGTACCAGGTCTCTTGAAGAAAACTCTTTCTGATGTCCTCCCTAGCATCTCATGTTAGTTAATCTCTGGAAGGGCTTCCGGATATCTCCAAACAAGGCTGAATCTATAGGTTGTGTACAGCTCAGGATCCCCCTCTGTGATCCTCACAAATCAAAAGTGGATGGAAATATGTTCAGAACACCAGTGCTCAGGGCTTAGGTGGGGCTATGGAAGGGAGTATTTATGAAAAACATACCATTTGCATAAGTTTAAGGTCTACATTTTAATGATAAAATGTTGAATATTTAATATAACGTAAAATATTAAAGTCTGTATTTTAATTACAGATATTTTGCCTTTTTAAAACCAGACCAGACAGAAATTCTTGGAAACATAGGGACTAGTACAACGTCATGTTCTTAAATTTAGTAAGAATCTGTACTTAGAGGGTGGATGAATGGTTAGTTGGTTGACTAATGTTTGGTTAAAGTCTATACTAAAAAAATACAAAATATGTACTATTTATTGCATATTAAAAAAAAATCTGCCTTCAAATCAATCAGATAGAGTTTTTATTCTCTAAATTAAAGAAGTTTTACTCAACTCAAATGCATCACAAAATAAATATTTACACCTTTACTAAATACATTGCTTTGGTCACATGTGACACTAACTAGGAATCTAACATTATAACATAATAATAAATTTTGGTACAGAAGATTCAAATTCAACTCATATGCATTATCTCATTTGACTTTCACAATTATTTAGTCACTCCATTTTCTGCAGACTGGATCAGCCACCTCAGAAACATGGCTCCAAATTTAAGGGGCACTAGTTAACGGCTCCCTACCTCCCCCAAATATTTTTGCAATCAGCTCACTAATGCTTGACATATTTTCATAAGAGATAAATCTTTCATTCCACAATTAGAAAGAAGACCAAGCAAATTTCACACACAGGTGTGAAGGCTAGGCACAGATGAAGGGTTCAGGCTCTAGACAGGCCAATGGATCCAACATGAGCTCAACCATTGTTATGTTTTCTCTTCTGTAAAATGGGATGATAATTCTCTGTACCTCGTGTGTTCTTTTTCCACGATTAAATAAAATAATATTTACAAAGCACTTAGTGAGCCTGGTAGCTAGGAAGGACTCCATAAATGTTAGTTGTTCTTGTTCTTGAACTCATGGGAAAAGGAGAGAGAGTGAAAAGAGCACCAAGGTATCTAAGGGGAGAAGAGATATATTCCACAAAGGAGAAAAGAACACCAGAAGAATATAGAAGTTCCTGTGGCACATAATGGACAAAGAGGCCAAACTTCCCGATTTTTACAGTTCAGTCGGTGCGCCAGCCAAGGGCTCATGGGCAGTGGAGTCTGACTCACGGGGGGAGGCAGTGCAAAAATCCACCACCAGATGGCAGCATAGAGCTACTACCATTTTCACCCTCGGGCAGCATTGCAGTTTCATCCTGCTGAGCTGAGTATGACGTTCCAAAGAATTGGGTTCACAGCAGTGCAAATCGGAATTATCCCAGCCAGACTCTCGAATGCACTAAGCCCTGAGTGCTAGTGTTCCTGAAATCCTATTTCCATCCACATTCCCTCCCTCTACCTTTTCTTCTTGCTGTTCTTGGGAAGATGGAACGACTGAGTAAATCTGATTTACTCAAACAAGAATCAGTCTACACCCAAAGTAAAGAATTGTAGGGTCCGCTCTGCAGTAATCATTTTAGCTGTTCTTTCTAAACCCATAGTACTTCAGTTATGGCTAAAACTTTTATTACAACAAACCACCCTTTGCTGTGCTTAACAGCACCACCAGTGACAGGCAACCCACATTCTGACAAGAGCAGTTCAAAAACAAAGATGCCACAGAAACCCAATTGCTTTTTGGTAGAAAAGTCAAGCATTATTCCATCAACATCTCTTAAGACCAATTTTCTGATACTGAGTAGCTTCTAAATGGATTCCTATAATTAAACATATTTCATCCCCAAACCCAAAATCTTTATGAATTTTCATTGTAGATCCAGAGAAATAGGTCCTTTTCCTTTATAGCCACAATTAGGAATAACAATGTGATCTATCCACCATAGATCAAAATATTGTAGGGCCATCATTCTAAATATGTTCATTTTTAATTGGGACCAAGGAAGTCATTCAAGGAGAAGTTCACAGGTATATATAATATCCCCCGAATGCTATAATTTACATTTGGTGCTTAAATTTAGTCAACAGATGTGAAAAATATATGTATCCAAATCATTCCTTAGAAACTATACACATGCAGAAGCTGAAAATATTACTCCTGCTTAGGTCAATATTCCCTTACACTTGAAACATTCCCCTCATCTGAATTTTCACCGTGATAGGACTCAGCCTGGTACTTCAGTATATTCATATCCCATTTCTGTAGGTATGCCCAACTTGAATATGGATTAAATGGGAACCCATGTCAATTTAAAAAATATTTCCAAAACTGTTTTTCAATAACAACACTACAGTGAGCTGAAGACAAAAAAAAAAAATCACTATTTGAAATACGGGTTCTTATCCTAAAGTTAATATCACCAGTAATTAACTTTTTCAGCAATAATAACAAGCCACAAAATGCGTCTCTTAAAATGATGTGCTGAGAAGGCTGTTGTTCTCAGGTGGGACTGCTTGCAAAAAGCATGACCTGAATCCAGTTATGAGGAAATCATGGGTAAACCCCAACTGAGAAACATTCTACAAATAATCGGGCTGTACCTTTAAAAATGTTACTCATGGAAGGCAAAAGAAGGAGGAAAAACTGATCCAGGTCAAAGAAAACCAAAGAGACATGAAAACGAAATACAACATGTGATTCTGGATTGGATCTCAGACCAAGAAGAAAAAAATCGCAGTCTAGGACACTTCTGGGACCATCGTGTGAAATTCACACAAGATCTATAGATTGGGTATTAATCATGTATGGATGTAAAGTTTCCTGATTTTGAGAATCGCACGTGGTTGTATAAGTGGATGTCCTGTTCTTAGGAAATATACACTTAAAGCTTTTAGGAATAAAAAGCTATGAACTCTCAAATGACTCAAAGAATATATAATTTTTATGTGTGTAAAATACACATAAGAGAGGGGAAGTACAAACATAGCAAATGTTAACAATTGGTGGATCTGAGTGAAGGGTATATCAAAGTCCTTTACTATTTCTGCAACTTTTCTATAAATTTGAAATCATTTCAAATAAAAGGTAATCCACTAAAAAAAAGTAGCCAGAAAATCATTCCAGACTCAGATCCAGTAAAGCAATTTTGACTTTATTCTTTTCTTAATAAAACAACATGTACCAAGGGGGGGAAAGGGGAAAATTTTAAAAGAAAATAAGATCGCCCACAACCCACGCCCCTATCCTGCAGGTGCTCTCCCGTCTCCAAGGTTCCTCCCCTGTTTTTGCTGCCATGCACTTTTGTACCCTTTCTGTGGTTGCTCCAAGCCTCCACCATCTCTTAACTAGAGATTGGGCTCCCTGCCTCTACCTGTCCCCTGTCCATCCATTCTCACCAGAGCAGCCAACATGTGTCCTTTCGTGTTCAGCACTTTCGGGGAAGTTGGACACATTCGCCAAAAACAAATAAAACTCACCGAAGTAGAGATTTTGGCAAAATACATAATGAAGTGTCTGGATAAGTATGTTGGCATCTGAAGACATCCAACTTTGTTTACGATCAGCAAATTCCCTTCTACTCTCGCTCATCCCTAGGGTTGACCTTCTGCCAAATGCCCTCAACTCTAATTTTCTCCTCCCCTCTCTTGAGTGGGCTGCCCAAATTCTACCTTACGCTGTGGCTCTCTCTGGCTGGGGATTTCTGAAGCCAGGCAGCTGTATCCTAATCTCTCAAATCAGGTCAGATTGGGCTCTGCCCTCTGGTGGAGCCAGAGCCTCCCGGGTCTCCCTGAAACCTGCAGGTCAAGGGTTAGGCACCCGATACTGAGTATAACTCTGCCACTAACCGGCTGCAGACCTTTGGCAAATTGTATAATCTTTCCTGTTCTCAAATTTCAATTAAGTAAAACAGAGGATTAAATAATTCCTAAAATTGCTTTTAGTTCTGAAAGACTATAATTCTATGATTCTATAGCCAGGAAAAACAGAAATAACCAGAAAATCAGGAGCAGAAAAATTTTGAAATGCAACAGAATGAAAGATGATCACGAGCATTATAGGTTTATTTTAGGGCTTCGATGCAGAAGATAGAAGAGTAAGACTCCCCTCACACAAGCTGGTAGAGTAGAATTAGGTGATTGGAGACTAGTAATTATAGGATGAGATAATAAATGACTTAGTAAAAATGGTTGACCATCACTCTGACCAGGGATGGATGAATGACACATCTCCAAATGCTGTGATCAAATATCTCTGAAACCAAATTCTAGCAGTGAGTAAGCTTTTCTTTCTTTATACTTTCAACATCTTGAGAAGTATGGTCAGTTTTTTTAGGTTACTAGATCAATGGTTCTCAAAGCAGGGTCTACGAGTCTAGACTAGAGATCAGAGCATTTCAGTGAGGAGGGAAGGGTTGATGAACAACAAGTCTAACTTTTTATGAAGTAGATGAGGAAAGTAAAGACGAGACTGGCTGAATGACTTGTCAAAGGTCACACAGAGGGGTGCCTGGGTGGCTCAGTCGTTAAGTGTCTGCCTTGGGCTCAGGTCATGATCCCAGGGTCCTGGGATCAAGCCCCGCGTCAGGCTCCCTGCTTGGCGGAAAGCCTGCTTCTCCCTCTCCCAGCTTGTGTTCCCTCTCTCGCCGTGTCTCTCTCTGTCAAATAAATAAATAAAATCTTTTTAAAAAATTAAATAAATAAAAATAAAAAAATAAAAGATCACACAGAATGGTGGTTCACTCCCAGAATGTCTGAGTGGGTGTCTCATTGCCATATGTCCTCATCCATGAAACACTTCTAATCAGTCAGTATTAGGCTGGTCTCCATGCTCTTACTAAGGGCAAGGCCATGTTTGACTTCTGGCATCGATTCACACATTTCAGCCCTGTTCTAAGCCTCTGGGACTGCATGTCAGCCTAGGTACATCATATACAAGGCCATCTTTATGGTGTTGGAGTCATTTCACCCCTCCAGGATGGGGTCCAACATGCACACCCCCTACCTCCCTGCTGCGGGTTCCAGCAGAACCTGCTATCATGTATCCCCTTTGCAATATTCTCTCATGAAAACAAATATAACATTTTTTTTTAATCAGGTAGGCAGCATCTTCAAGACAAACAAGAATGTAATTCCTTGAATCTCAAGGTCTTGGATCTTGACACTTAATAAAAACCTCCCCAATCATCTAGAAGGTTTTTTTGTTTTTTGTTTTTTGTTTTTATTGTAACTCTACACCTTCCAGGTCTCTTGAGCTCTTTTGTAACCAATAGCATTCCAGAAGAATGAAAGTGATCCTTCGTCAATTCAAAAGTTTGAGAATTCCTAACCTAGGAATTTGGATTTAGAAGGACAGAAGGTCTGAGACCCTTGTTCTAGAGAATCTAAATGCACAGTTTAACTTATGAGATCATTCACAGGAAGGAGGAGTAGTAGAATCAGGAGATTCAATATCTCTTTGTTAGAAATCAGATTATCTGAATCTAAATACGTATTCCTTAATTTTCTAGCCATGGGAACATGGGCAAATCATTTCACCTCTTCAAATCTCATTTAGATCATTGGTAAAAACAAGTTTGATGACAAATTTGATAACACATTTCAGTTATTATTACTATTATTATTGTTACTGTTATTAGCAGTTGCTGAGAAAGCAACGTCGCATAGCATTTGGGCTTGTGGGCTCTGAAATTACATTGCATACATTAAAATCCTGCCTCCATCCCATACTAATTAGGTGACTATGTGCAAGTCATTTTAACCCCAAGTCATAGGTGTTTCTTCTATAATGTAAGGTTGAAGGTTGTCATGAAGAATAAGTGAGAAAGAAAAGCAATGTATCCACAGAAAGTGCATGGCACAGTGCTTGGTGCATAGTAAGCATTTAAAAATATTAGTTATTGTGATTACTAATGGAAATGTAGCATGAGCAACAGCAGTGGTAATATTGCTTTATTATGGAGACAACTTGTAGTTATTAACAGTGGAATATCTCCCCAAAAAATGTTTTTGGCAGAATGAATGTTTCCATCTTTGACTAGCGCTCATCACAAATACCCATCTTCTCTGAATGGCGCAAGGACCTTTGAAAGAACTTTCTAGAGGAACTGAAAGAACATGTTATCTAGTAGTATTCTAGACAAGGAAACATTTTTCCCTCCTGAGCTGATCTGTGTGTTCTGACTTTATTAAAAATCTTTCTTGTGCCACTGTAATAGTCAGGACACTGATAAAAACAATAAAAACTCCTGCCAATAGTTCTAATATAACAATTTTCACTGGTCTAATATTATGAGTATTTTAAGTATTTACCTGCAGTCAATTGATTCTCAAGCAGCACTATTATATAATAGATGTACACTGGATTTGAAGTTGAAACAAAACCAGATACATCGTATATTAACTGCCCCTCCATCTACCATCTTGGACAGAATACTGTGGCCCTGGACTATTGCTGAATATTTATTTTTTATCTATTTCCTCATCTATGAAAATAGGAACCTTAGGAGCTGCCCTGCCTGTCTTTGAGGTTGTTATTGGAGATCAGATGAGGGAAAACTCGGAATTGAATTGTAATTGAAGTCCTGGTACAAATTTAATTTGTTCTTATTTCAAAATGTGAGCTCACTCACCCACACAAACACGAATTCTTGGGTTTTGTTTATACTCACTGAAAAACAACTTATTTGGTTAGTACATTTACCCCATCGTTGGGCCTGGATTTGGCTCTGGAAGAGGAAGGACAGGCAGTTGCGGAATATGCTCTCAGGTATTCAGATGCAGATCTATCTTCTCTGAGAACAAGGAGGCCTGCTCCTGCCCCAAGAGCTTTTCAAAGACGCCTTTAAGGAGTTTTACCAGGCCTTCTCCGAGCTGCGCTCCCGCCAAAACATATATTGACATGATAAACCACAATGGATTTAAGTGTTTAAAGTCAAAAATACACTGTTAAAAATAAGTACTTCAGTTGGCTGATGGAGCAATCATACCTGGGGGCTGAACTGAATTTGTTTAGCATAAACCACAGAGTAAACTTTTTCTGGACATTTTGCACGGAAGCAGGGAAAGCTGAAGGCGAAAAACACAATTCCATGAAACATTTCCTCATTGTTACATTATGGAACAATTGCAACTCATAGCAGAGTTACAAAGCTAAGCCAACAAACCCTGACATCTCTGTAAAAATGTTTAGGTTCAAATTAAAATTAAATATGCTTCCCGTGCCCCTGGCTCTGTCTGCTTACTTCTGTCTCACACTTGTCCCTGATGCCTCCTGTTCTCCCCTTTCTGATGTCCAGAAAATCTGCTACCAAAGAATCCCCCAAACTTGAAAAAAAAAATTGCTGAAAACATCAGATGCCTATTTTTCACCTCTGTGTTCTGGGTTTGCCTGCCGGCGTTAAGAATGGAGGCATCCAGACTCTTCTTTTCCTTTGGTACACATAGTTCCTATTACATGTTCCAGTTGTCTCCATTGTTTTATTTTTTATTTTTTTTAATTTTTTTTTGGGGGGTGGAGTTGGGGCTAGAAGTCTGCTGCTTTGAGTCTTAGACCCATTACTTAGCCTCTCTGTGCCTCAGTTTCCTCATTTGTGACATGGGAATCTTTTTATTTATTATTTATTTAAATATTAACATATAATGTATTATTTGTTTCAGGGGTGCAGGTCTGTGATTCATCAGTCTTACACAACACCCAGCACTCACCACAACACAGTACCTTCCCCAATGTCAATCACCAAGCCACCCCATCCCTCCCACCCCCTCCACTCCAGCATCTCTCAGTTCGTCTCCTGAGATTAAGGGTCTCTTATGGTTTGTCTCCCTCTCTGGTTTCGTCTTGTTTCATTTTTTCCTCTCTTCCCTATGATTCTCTGCCTTATTTCTCAAATTCCACATATCAGTGAGAGCATAGGATAATTGTCTCCATTGTTTTAATTTGGCTGGAATATTGTGAAATATTTTGACTTGAGCAACTTCTTGTGTGGGTGGGATATCACAGGTGTTCTGAAGGATACAGGTGATTTTGTCTCATTCATTCAGTTCATTCAGGGAAACAACTCTGCCTCCAGCATATTCTAATAAGGGATATATTATTTTATTATTTTGTGAGATTTCAAGCACCAGCTTGAAGCATCAGAGGAGAGAAGCTCTGTTTAAGTAGATAAGTAGTTCCAAGAACTCTTGCTCCTATCATGTCCTCCAATTCAAAGACGTTCATACTGCAGGTGACCCCAAGAAGGTCTCAGAATTTGCTACAAGGGCCCTTGCTCTTCCACTTCTCCTGAACTGGTTCTCTGGTGCAGGGGTGGGAATTGAAGAGAAGTGCCCCAGTATGGCCTGAATGTATAGCAGTAGATCAGAAGTTATCAAATTCTCCCTGGGGCTTACAGGGACCCTCCACATATTGAGATGTGGATTTATTAGGTTTGCTCTCCTCTGTCAGAGACACAGGTCCAACACACAATGTGTTAAGCCTAGCAGGGCCTCTGGCAGGCATGGACAGCATGTTTCCAAAAAGAGGGGAAAGTGTTTGTTTCTCCTACCTGAGGAGGTCTCAATCTCCAATCTCAAATTAGTATCTTCATTGTTTTATACCTGCCTACTGATCACAGTTCCAAGCTTGACTGTGAGTACACAGTGCAATGTCCTGAAGAAAAGTGAGAAACGGAGTCAATCATCTAGGTATTTGACAAGATGGCCACGGACAACTACTTGAATTTTTCACCTAGGATCTTAGGATGCCCTGTGGGGAGAGATTTTCTTCAGAGGTGTTTAGTATTCTATAGATTCAAAATTGAAAGTGTTTTTGAATTCAAAGACTTCATGCACGGTCTTTGCTTATTTTATTTTTTGGACTCCATGTTTTTTCTTTTTGATGTTGTGAAACAAAAATCCATTTTCCAGAATTTGACTCTAAACGAGAACAAAATTATACATTAATCAATATGAGTATCCAAAGAGCTTATAATGGGACATCAATTTGATATGAGTTTTTATGTATGACAACAGCACCTAGTCACCCCTTGTTGTTCGTAGTTTTAAAGTTCATTGCACTTACCCATGGTCCTGCCCCCACTGTTGTCCTTTGCTGCCTGGATCCTGGAAAGTGTTGACCCTTTTCACTGGTGCGTTTTCATTTCCTCAATCAATGTGATTTTCAAGTTCTTTATAAGCCTATTCCTGCTCTCACTGGGACATTCATATGCCCTCTTTTACTTCCACATCCTAAAACCCAGGAGATGTTCATTACAGAAGCAAAGTCACCCCTTTGGGTGGTGGCCTGAAGCACCACCAGGGAGGACTGCGCTCTGTTGCCCGGGTCCTTGCCACACCCAACACATCCCCTGCCCGCCGACATCCCATTTTGCTTCTCCCTCTTCTTCTGCTTTCAGGGTCCTTTGGTTCACAGCACTTAGAACTTACTAATATGCTATCTGGTTCATTATTGTGTTTATTGCTAGTTCTCTTCCTCTCTCTCTAATCAGATCAGTCCCGGGAGAGCAGGGGTCTTTGCCTATTTTGTGCAGTAATAAATCTCATTTGCTTTAAATCTCCTTAAGGACAGTGTAGTACCTATAGCACGAATTCAATAGATATTTGCTGTACAAATGAACAAATGCCAAAAGATAGGTACTTCTCTAACACTCGGGTCATGATGACTTCCTTCCTGACTGCTCAATCTTTTCCCTGCTTACTTTCCTCATCTCTGGGTGCTGAACTCTGGCAAAATTCTAAACTCTGTTCATGTCTTTCTTCTACAATCCCTGTGGCCCAGAACTTTAATCTAATCAAAACACACCCATTTCTTTGACCCATTCTGACCCATATTCTTCCAAGTGTCTTATGTTTCAAAATATAATTCATTCACTTGTGGTTATTCACCCCTTCTAAGCAAACCCACCCCATCATATGTTTTCTTGTTTAGGGATATATTCAGAACCTCAGAGCCATAAGCATTTCAGGAGAAAGGTCTCTATTCAGATTAACATAATGCTCCATCTTTGTAAATATGCTATTGTCTTTGTGAAGATTATTGAGTTGCCAAACCATACAATCTTATGCATCTGACCTTTTCCCTTAGAGATACCCAGATAGTAAAATGACTATAGGTTGGCAATCACTCAGCACTAAAAAACTCTTACTCAAGAGTTCTACTTGAGAATATGAGGAGTTCAACAACATGGAAGTAGATAGTGTTGATCTACTATTCCAGCAAATAAAAGACAAAGTACAAGATCCCTGATTTTCAAAATTTAAACCCCATTATTTGAATGGATTTTTTTTTCTTACTTTTCCTTCTCTTGAAAAGGTAGGAATAGAGAATAAAAAATAAACTTTATTGGGGTTTCCTATGTTTCAGTCACTGTGCTAAAGCTTTTTACAGATATCATCTTATTCAATTCAACCACCTTCTGAGGTTGGTATTTTACATTGCAGAATTAGATACTTTTACGGTGAGCAGTTTGTCCAAGGCCCACGGCTTAGGATAGCTTAGGATAGTTAGAAAGAAGTGGGGGTATAAATCTAGCCAGTACAAAGCAAAGCATACACCTTCAACCACCAGCCGCACACGTCCTATACTATACCTCATTTCCACAGCTTTTCACATCTTCTCTCCACTCCCCCATACCAAAATTATAAATAAGGGATTTTTTAAAAGAGATAGAGGTAAGTGACCCTAACACTACTCCAAACACTCTTGTGCTAGATATTAGGGATCAAAAGGCTGTGAACCGTGGACCCTGTGGTTGACAGGACTGCAGAAGAAATTAACCAGTCCGGGTTTCGTTGTCGTGTCGTCATTGTTCGGTTTTGTTTTCCCAAGAGGTAAAGAAATGTAGTCTATTGAGGTTGTGCAAGACATTCTTCAAAAGTGGGAATTATATACAGAAGCTGTCAAGGGTTTGGAATGCTGTTCTACAAGATGACATATACATCTGAAATGAAAGAAACAGAGAGACAAGATGACACTCCAGTTGCCAAATACATGAACTATAAATTGAAAACACCCCCACCCCAATCCACAATTCTCCGAGTCTTTAAGGAGGCTATGTATGTGTCAGGAAGTTCTTCAGTACAACAAAATGACAAAATCAGCCTTTTTATCCTGGGAAAAAAAAAAATCCACTCTGCAAATCACCCGGACGTTTTGTGTTCCTCTCCCTTGCTATTTCATGACAAAGAGCACTGTCCTTTCTCACTAATGTCACATCTCACTATCACTTCAAGAGCAGAAACAGAGACAGGGTTGACAGGGCACACAGAATCAAACATTTTGAAAGAACTCTTTAGAGTCAATGAAAGGTTTGGTAGAGAATCCTCTATACAGTCAATGATGCTGATTAATTTGTAAATTTCCTCCTAGAGTATAAATTTTCTCATTCACTTTTACATCCCCTACAGAAGCCTTTTATTTGTGTGCAGACTCAATAAGTGCTAAATGGCAAAATGAATAGTAACCTGAATAATAGCCTCAGTCAGGGGCCGCAAAGAAACTGAAAGGCACTGAGGAAGCAGAGTCCACCACAGGGAAAACGGGAGTGTGCGTGGGGGGCAGGCGACGTGATAACCGCACTCAGTCGCAAGTTCCTTAAGCTATGAGGGGTCTTAGTCTCCCATCTGCAAGCCAAGGAGAACGCCGATTTCACAGGGTTGGGGTGGGTTTTAAATCCGATCGTGTTTCTGGCAATACCTTGTAAACTGCCCGGTGCTGTGCAAGTGTGAAGGACCATAACGGTCTCTGCTTTTGCAATTCAGTGCAAGACGTGACTGATACAACCTATGTGTACAATGCAGGGACAAAATGATAGGCACCAACATATAATCGGGGACAGAGTCGGAGTTGCGCAGAGTGCCAAGACACAGGGAAGGTGCAAAGAGGGGAAGCTGCGTGTGAGATTGGAGAGTGGCCTGGGGAATAGGAGTAGGGGGTACGGCTGACACACACGAAGATTTCAGGGTGTCAGAAGAGCAAGAGGTGGTCCCTAAAGGGAATGGAGGACAGTTTTCGAAGGGAAGGGAAAGGAGAGGGCTCTTGTTCATGGGTAGAGGGACAATCTAGCTGGTAGTTTTATTCATGCATGTCATGCCCTGAACGCTGATGGATAATATTTTCTTCTGAGTGACTTGGTAAATGTTTCCAGTTCTTTTTACAATCTCCCTCTTCCCAAATGAATTTTCTTGTTCTTGCTTATTGGAGACTTCAGGTGTATATGAAGCATCTAGGGTAGTGTATGGGCGTGAGTGAGAAAAAAAAAATTATAAGGAGAGAACATTCTGGGCCAAATTATATTGTGAAACTATAAAAGTGAAGGAGTGAAACAAAACAACAATCAATTTGGCTTTTCATCATCGCTTCTAGCACAGATGGGAGTTTGGGGAGTTATTCTAGCGGGGATTTTGAGAGAGGGGATCAAGTTGAGAAGGTTATAGTAATTGAGATTATATAGCTTTGCCGAAATACACCAAGAATTAGCTAGGCTTTCACTTATTACAAATAAATTCAGTGTAGCTTTTTCTTTTTCTTTTTTTAAAAGATTTTATTTATTTATTTAATTGACAGAGAGAGAGAGACAGCGTGAGAGGGAACACAAGCAGGGGGAGTGGGAGAGGGAGAAGCAGGTTTCCCGTGGAGCAGGGAGCCCGATGCAGGGCTCGATCCCAGGAGCCGGGGATCATGACCTGAGCTGAAGGCAGTCGCTTAACCAACTAAGCCACCCAGATGCCCCCAGTGTAGCTATTTCTTATAAATGCATTTCAAATATTAATATCTACTTGCACAACACGTGTGAAATCTTCTTTTGAGTTTCACGATGACCTGTAAGATAGGGCATTTTAAAAATACCTATTCACGGGGCGCCTGGGTGGCTCAGTAGGTTAAGCATCTGCCTTCAGCTCAGGTCCTGATCCCCCGGTCCTGGTATCGAGTCCCGGGTTGGGCTCCTTGCTCGGGGGATAGCCTGCTGCTCCCCCTGCTTGTACTCTTTTTCTCTGACAAATAAATAAATGAAATCTTAAATATATATATATTCACAATAGGAAAGGCTCTAAAAGCTGAAGCAATTTACTGTACAGACAGTAAGTGCCAGAGCCAGAACTCAAACCCAGATATTTCGACTCCCGGCATAATGCTGTTTCCAATCATGTCGTGTTTTACTTTTGTGTACAAAGCGGGACTTTTTGGTGTAGGTTCTGACATTGGAAGCTTTATTTTCATCATCACTAATCTTTTATTTTTTATTCTTCAGTGCTCATTGCCATCCAGAGCCAGCGCCCTGCGCCCATGAAGTCACTCCCATATTTTCTCTGAGCCCCTCAGCAGGCCCAGCAGGTCCCCCCCCCTCCCGCCCCACATCAAAGGTCCCTGCAAGCTGCCTTCTTTTCCTTCCTCCTGCCAATACTGGAGTACAACGCTGTGAAGTGACCTTTGCTTTCTTTTCGTTTCTCTGGAGGGCTATCAGTGTCGGCGGAGGAATCGGAGGTGGTCCCAAGCCGATTTATTTGTGGATGCTAAACGTAGTGCTAGAAGAAACCGACAAATCGAGCCCCTGCTCCTGGGTGACGTTGCTGGGTAGACCGGTGATGGTTTTTGTAGACAAACAGCTTTTTAAATGTAGATGTACAGGCTTTCTGGGAAGAAAGCAGGTGCTGTGAAGCAGACGTCACGTTTCAGTGTGCGAGAGCTCCAGCCGGTTGGCAGGGGCAGAGCCCAGCACCCTGAGAGACCTCAGCGGGCTAGCCGAGGCTGAAGGGGCGGGAGGCGGAGCTCACGCTGACCACTGCACGCTCGACCACCCATAGAAACCGCATCTTAAACCTGTCAAGGAAAACCGTTCCTGTGTTCGCAACTGAAAAGCAAACCAAACCCACCTCCTTGTATGTAGCTCCTTTTCAGAATAAAGCCTTTGACAGGCCACATTTCTCGTTTCCTTATTCTGCAAAATAAAAACAGAAAGTGAGAAATTAAAAGAACGTCTAGGTGACTTTATTTGCCCAGTGTTACCACGCCTGGTGACGTCCGCAGCTACCCAGGGAATACTCAGCGAGTGTCACCAGAGAGATGGGAGAGCAATGAAGAAGAGGTGACATTAATCAGACTGGTGGTGCTAGCAAGGGGTAGTAGAGACAATCCATGTAAGCTGAACCTGAAAGCAGGACTTAACGGCAGCACTTTTCAAGTTGCGAAAATTGGGTCTGTTCGGGCAATGGAGAAGGTGGCAGCAAGACACCCCGCAGGGACAGGATACAGTCGCACATTTCCACGTCGGCCTCCCTCACTGAGATGGAAGGTCCTTGAAGACACAGGCTTGGTCTTGTGTCCAAAAGCAGACCCATTCCCCACTTCCTCAAGTCTGCGCCCTTCACAGATGTCCCCAGATCTTAGAGGAACTTGTGAACCAAGGGAAGGAATTTGGACATGTGTCCTGAGGCAATGAATAGGTCTTGGAATTTTAAGCGGGAATTACTGTATTTGCATTTTGGAAAGACTCTCCAGGCTGCAGCATAGTGAAGGAATTGGGGTCAGGCAAGAATTTATGGAGGAAAACAGTTGAGACAGTTGCAGTGATCTAGGATCATTGTAAAACCCTGTCTCAGCACCTCCTGCATTATTCTTCTAAACACAAACTGGATTTGACCCTCTCCATCACAAAACACTTCATAGCTTTCCTTTAGATACAGAATTAGGTTTAAAGTCCCCTCATAATGTGAACCTACTCTACCTGTCTACATTTCTTCCTTCATATACTCTGGTCTCTGTCAGTAAAGACTAATCCCTGATACCCCACATGCATGTGTCCTTTCATGTTTATTAAGGTATCTACCCTCTTAGAAGTTTGCTCTTGCTCCTACTGTGGTGCTCACTTCCTTCTCCCACACAGCATAGTGAAGTTCTTTGAGGACCAGATGGTAACTTATTCATGCATGCTCCTCCACAGCGTTTAGCCTAGCACTTTGCACATTATAGGCACTTGGCAAATATTTGTTGAGCAGAATTGAACTGTAATAGCAGTACTTGTACTTGGATTCATTTAGTATTTATTGAGCACCAGAAACCATAAACAAAAAGATCGGTCCATTTAATTACATTAAAATGTAAATCACTGCACAGAAATTTTAAGAGACAAAACATACAGAATACAAATGACAAAGAGGTAGTTTCCTTACAATATCAAGAGTTCCCCAAATCATTCACATCAACAATCTAAAAAAAAAAAAATGGGCAAAGGAAATAAGTACACCCATTACATTTTTCATTCAATAATTGTAAGGATGAAAGGGTTTTAAACTACCCAGTTGGGGGGCACACGGGTGGCACAGTCCGTTAACTGTCAGACTCTTGGTTTGGGCTGAGGGTCTTGAGATCCAGCCCCGTGCTGGGCTTCACACTCCGCCAGCGTGGAGTCTGCTTAAGTCTCTCCCCCTCTCCCTCTGCCCCTCCCTGCCTCTCTCTCTCTAATACATACATACATACATACATACATACATACATAATATTTTTTAAAAATTTAAGTACCAGTGGGACTGAGGCTGTGAGGAAAGAAACACTCACAGGCTTTGTTCATTAAAGTAGAAACTGGTATGTCCCTAATACTTACAATATTTAAAATGCAGGAGCCTTTAACTTAGAAATTCTATTCTTAGCAATGTATTATAGAGATGAAAACAGAACAGGCAAAGAACCATACACAATAATGCTTGTTGCAACCTTGTCTCTAACAGCGAACCCGTCAGTGGAAGGCTGGTTCAATGACAGTATAACTATACAAGGGAAAACTGCAGCTGTTGAAAGAAATGGAGAAAATCTATAATCACTGGTGGAGAATTATTCCCAATTATATCACTAAGTGAAAAAAGCTAAGTACCTCCAGCTTATACACTATGCTGTTCCTTTTGTGGAAAACAAATATACAGATATCTTTTATACGCACAAAAACCTTGAAAACTTTTTGACATGGGCTGCGTCTGGGCGTATTTATTTACACTGTAGACCCTTTTGCATTATTTGGACCTTTGAACATTGCGTACCCTTTCTTGTGGTTTGAGCATGTTTTTCAATGGGTTCAATTTTAAAAGCCACCCCGCAGATACAATCAATTTGCAGTAGGAATGCCAAGACAGTTCAAACTATTCAACAGGAGAAAAGCATAGCCTTTTCAACCAAAGGTGCTGGGACCTGCACAGCTACATGCAAAAAAAAAAAAAAAAAATGATGTTGGATTCCTACCTCATACCACATACAAAAATGAACTCAAAATGGATCAAAGATCTAAATATAAAAGCTAAAACTACAAAACTCTTAGAAGAAACATAGATGTGAATCTTTTTGACCTTGAATTAGGCAATGCTTTCTTAGATATGTCACTGAAAGCAACAAAAGAAAAAATTGGACTTCATCAAAATTTAAAAATTTGTGTTTCAAAGGACACCATTAAGTGAAAATACAACCCACAGAAGGGAAGAAAACATTCATAAACCTCTATCTGATAAATTTATTTATTTATTTATATTTAATATATATAAAGAACTCTCACAATTCAAAAATAAAGATACACTACCCAACTTAAAAACAGGCAAAGGATCTAAATGAACATTTCTCCAAGGAAGAGATGACTGGCCAATAAGCACATAAAAAGATGCTCAACATCACTAGCCTTCATGGAAATGCAAATCAAACCATATTGAGATACCAGCTCATACTCACTAGGATGACTGTAATCAAAGGCAGATAGTAAGTGTTGAGAATGTGGAGAAATTGGAACTCTCATACATGGTAAAATAGTGCTGCTACTTTGGAAAGTAGTTTGTCAGTTCTCCCAGAGGTTGAACATAGTTACCATATGATCTAGCAATTCAACTCCTAGGGATATATTCAAAAAGAAATGAATGACCACACAAAAACTTGTACACAAATGTTCAAGAAACAGCATGACCGGTAATAGCCCCTAAGTGGAAACAACCCAAATGCCCATCAACTGATGAATGGATACATAAAATGTGGTAGATCCATGTAATGGAATGTCATTCAGCAACAAAAGGAATGAAGGACTGATACACGTAACGTGAATGAATCTTGAAAACATTAGGTCAAGCGAAAGAAGCCAGTCACAAAAGACCACATATTATATGATTCCATCCATATAAATGACCGGAATAGGCCATTCTAGAGTCAGAAAATAGTTGCCTAAATGTTGGAGAGGTTGAGGAGAAAGGGAGGTGTTAAAAGGAAATGAATGTGTGCTTATGGTTTCTGGAGTGAAGAGTTCTAAAATCAATTGTGGTGATGGCTGCACAAGTTTGTCAATATACTAAAAACCATTGTATTGTACACTTTAAATGGATGATTTATATGGTATCTGAATTGTATCTCAATAAAGTTATTTTTTTTAAAAAAGAGCTAGGCCAAGAGAAAGAGCTCCCAGAAAAAATGTTGATACTGGTAGGTACATTTAAGGAGGTGATAGTGAAATTCCAAACCCTTCAACAGCATGCTTAAAATACTGAAATGCTTGTCACACAAGTATTAGTTTCTTGTCAGGTCCTATTTTAATCCATCATTTTTAGAGCAATCAATACAAATCAAGGAATTTCTCAAACAATCCATCTTTTATTCCAATAGAATCACATTTAACAATCAGGGTCATATGGTTTAAAAACATCTGACCTGGGTTTTGGACTAACACCAATGAGATGGATAGTTTGTTGTCAGCAGCCTTTAAAATAATACTCTTGATCCAGCACCAGATAGAAAAGGGACAAAAGCTATTTGTTTTCATTGATTTTTTAGTATAAATTTTATTAAATAGTAGGTTCTAAAACTGTTCTGTAAATGAAATAAACTGGATTTTTAAAAGGTGGTGGGTATGAGAGCTGCCACAAAACCCACCCCAATCAGCATACTGAATATTCTTGTGTTTATAGCATAAAATAAAGTGGAGCTCTAGTCCCATCCCAGTGCGTTCACCTGTGAACCTCCATACCCTTCCTTGCCCATCTCTTCCTGCGAATAGAAATGCCCCCTTTTAAGAGAATCACCCTTTTTTCCCATTACTGTGCTTCAAGAATACTATGCCTTTATATATGGATTTTAGTCACAGAATCCTTTAACTAAAGCCTTTCCCTAAAGAAAGAAAGAAAGAAAAAAAAGAACAGTTCTTTTGCAGGCCATTTATTTAAGACGACCCTCCTGCACCCCTGCTTCCCTACCCAGTCAACGTACTACCCTTATTTAAGCAAAGATAAAAGGAATGAAGTGAGGATGGAGGTCTTACTTTAGACTGAGCCTGAGACTCGAGGCCCACCATACATTCACCCGAACTTACCTTCCCAGTCTCTGTTCTGCCACTCCACCAACCACCTTAAACTCCAGGTGGAACACTCTACAGACCACTTCTCCAAAGTTAGCTTGAGGTTTCTTCCCATCATACTGTTGCTCGCATCATCTCCCATCCTTGGAAATACCCCCTTCCTTCCACCGCCAGGTGAAAAGTCCCATTCCTCCTATCACCTTTCCTAATGCCCCCTTACCTTTGGGAAGTCGTGTGAGCACAGCAGCATGGTACGGCCAGGACTGGCAGTCTACCACCCTGGCACTGAGAGCAAACACACAGGATGCAAGGCTAACTTAACTTTATCTCCCCTTGTGGAATTCAAGATCGGTCTGGGTAAGGCCTGAAAGGGGTTAAGGGACTACAAGATTACAGTAATCTTCGTTAACTGCTTCTAAATTAAATAAACAACTTTAATGCAAACAGTCAGTAAGGCATTTTTCCCATTGCCCCCAGGATCTCGTCTCTTTCTGCTGCTGTAGGCATAGAGGGCTTCACTCCATTCTGTCTTCTCTGGACCACGATAGAATTCTGCACATAGGTATAAAAAGAAGAAGAAACCCGAATCAGTCATGTATTGAATGCTAATCATTTGCCAGTTATTGGCCACTACTTCCTCAAAAAGGAAATTCTAAAAACCATGTGTAAAGAGGAACCAAAAAACTAATTCTAGGACTTCAGACAATATTTTTCAAATTAATTAAATAGAAGTGATCATTCCCCTAGGACTATGTTGACGGTAATTGGGATGGGAATATATACTTTTTAAGGACAAGAGCACAAGAGTCCAGTCCATCAAGAGGATCAACTAAATAACTGCCACATGAAAGCAAAAGTTAATTTAGAAGAGGGAAAGGAAGTGGCTGGATGCAGTGCTCAGAAACACAAATCATATACCAATGTCTCAAGAAAAATGGGACCATTTTAACAATGATGGGTGGCAGTGGGAAAGGAGAAGGCAGAAATGGAAGCCTAAAATGTGTTATGACAGAGCAAGCTCTCCATTCTGTTCATATCCAGGTGAACTAAAATTATAACAAGGTCATTGTTCTAGGGCTGCTCTTAAATATCCATAGGAAGATCCACCTATATGAGACCTGCGTTCTTCCAGCCCGGAGGAGGAGGCAGCCAGTAAGAGCCCTCAAGGATCCTTCAAGGCACGCAGAGAAGAGTCAAAAGTGTCCCCAGTCATCACTAAGAAGGGATTGTGGGTACTCACTAATTTTGCGCTTCAGTTTCAAGCCAAAGAGTGGAGTTTTAACACAAAGCTAACCAAGCTAGGCTTACCCAGAATTTCCGGCAGTTTTTGTACTTCAAGAAGTAAGTGGAACACCGTTCCCTGTCGTAGTTATTTTCATCCATACACCTGGTAGAAGCATCAGATTCCTTAAATATGTAAGAAAGGCATCATTTAAGAGGGTGGAATGGGATCCTAAACTTCTGAAGCCGCTCCCCCCCAAAGCAGGTAATATGAACTCGTTCCTTTCTGTTCATTTTAATGAGCATATAATGAACAGAAACTGAATTATCTTTCCAACCATCCCAGCACTCATTCTGCTCAGGGCAGACATCTTCCTTTTCATAGTCTGGGTCAGTTTTCTGAATATCTGGTCACGGGAACTTGAGCCCAAGCACAGACGGAGATAATTTATCCCGGTAACCGTTTAACAAAGAAGCTGAGGCAAGGTGCAAGGTGCTGAAAATCACTCCTGCACAGCGAGAATTAAAACCGTCTCCTGACGCAGGGTGCAGCTGTCCTGCCTTTCCAAGTTCTCCCTTGGACCTGACTGATGTTAAGCTGGTTTCAAGATCCTGAGTAAGTCGCTAATGACTGGTCTACATCAAGGCAACTTAAATTAACACCACTCATCTCAATGTATTTTTGGCTGTCATTCCCTCCACTACGCAAGTACATATACTATTGTGTATGCAGTTTTAATAGATATCATTAGTATCACTTCAAAACCCAAGTGAGCAACACAGGGCTGTGAGTTCAAAGGAAGGTAGGAGCCATTTGGGAATTAAAATTAAGCTGTCTAAACTGGAAGTAGATTGGATAACAAACTTTAAAGTGAAAAGTAGGATTCTGAGAGGTCATCTAAGGGAAAGCGTTAACTAAAGGGGTAGGTAATTTGCTTCACAGATCTAAGAAACACGGTCTATCTAAAGAGACTTAATAAAGCTGTTCAACACAGAGCTAATATATGTAGCAAAGCTAAATTTCTATGCCAAATATTTAACGAATGTGTATATTTGAACAACGCATACAGGTTCAGGGAATGGCACCAGTCTGATGACTGCATTATTCCAGGGTGACAAGGCCACAAGTCAGTATGGCTAGTCATTCCAAATAAATGCCAATAAGACCTTATTATTACAACAAAACATTTTGTGTACATGACACCTCTATGGAAAGCTTTAGGTTTTAAATAGGCAAATTCTATTATAGCCCCTGTTCTCAAGGACAGGATGAAATTATTGCTATTAAGACACAAATTTCAGCGGCAGTTGAAAAATAGGCTTTGCTACTTGCCACTTTTGGACTACAGATTTTCCTTGGTGTTACATACCCCTGTCTGGTGTTACAGTGGTTAGTAAATGCTTGCAAATTATACAAATGGAAACTTCAAAGGGATGGATCTTTGTTAGCTAAATTATGAATACCTAAAATTGTTTAGTGAAATAAAGATACACTGGCCAGGAATATTTTTTGTATAGAAATAACTTTATTCAAGAACTACAGAAAACAGATGCCCACAAAAATGGAACAAGCCTGTTTTACCAAGTTAACACTCATGAAAATTAAAAGCAAACCACCTTACCAACAAGCAAGGGTTTATGTCAGGATCTCTCAGCCTTCGTGCTACCATGGGCATCCTAACAGTTTTCTTACTGCAGGCAGATGTTGGAGAAAAGAGTTACACAGTGAATGACAGAAAATAAATCAATACATCTCATTAGACCCATGAGTACTTGAAAAATTAATTTTGTCGGGGCGCCTGGGTGGCTCAGCCGGTTAAGTGTCTGCCTTCGGCTCAGGTCATGGTCTCAGGGTCCTGGGATTGAGCCCCACGTCGGGCTTCCTGCTCCACGGGAGCCTGCTTCTCCCTCTCCCACTCCCCCAGCTTGTGTTTCCTCTCTCGCTGTGTCTCTCTCTGTCAAATAAATAAAACATAAAATCTTAAAAAAAAAAAAATTAATTTTGTCATAATGATTATCCCAGTAAGGAACTTCATATGTCCTCTGTTTTACGAGAATAAATATTTGGTTGGGTTTTTCCTTTGCATTGCCATGGTGCCTCAGCATGAGGGCCATATTTAAATTCATCCACTGAAATTTGATTATAATGTCCAGGAAGATAGTTCAGTTATAGTTCAGTTTATCTTTATTTCTAAAGGTTAAGCTATTAAATATACTAAAAAAAAAAAAAAACCCCTAAGAATACAGCATGCATTCTTTTTTAAAAAATATATTTATGTATTTATTTGAGAGCGAGTATGTGCAAGCAAGGGAGAGGGGGGAGTATAGAGGCAGAGGGAGACAAGCAGACTCCCTGCTGAGTGGGGAGCCTGCTATGAGGCTCGATCCCAGGACCCTGAGATCATGACCTGAGCAGAAATCAAAAGTCAGATGCTTAACTGACTGAGCCAGCCAGGCGCCCCAAATACAGCATGCATTCTAAAGATTACTTCGTTATTATACATTTGATCATCATACAAAATAAGTGTGGAATAATTAGTACAACCCAACATTAGCAAAAACATTTGTTTACTAAACTTAACTGTGTACTCTGTAGCCAGCACCAGGGTGGTCAATATACTAAAAAACAGTTATTGCTTAGTTGGCATTTTGAAAAGTTAAAAAAGAAAAACTGAAACTTTACCTCCAGTGGCATCTTTATTTAACTGATACTTCCCTTGGTTAAAGGAAGTCACAGAATGCTACTGTGGTCCATTAATCTTCCAACTCAAGCCTTACACATGGAGCTCTGCAGAAGTCTTTACCGATTAAAGATGAACACAGTTCCCTAAGAGCCACCTAGTGATTCCAAGTCAAGTAGTGTGATTCACACACTACTCATATATGTCAACTATATTCCAGGACAACCGCTCTCTATAATAATGCAGTTCAACTGAAATTGGCATGCCTATTATCTTCGAAGACATGTCACAGAAAGGAAAAGAGAAAATTAAGAAAAACAATAATCAATGAACTGTTAATTATTTCAAAGTGATTTTTTCATTTCAGTATATTGGTATGCTATTGATGAGCCACCCACAAACATTTTTAAATGCTCTGCACTAAATTTAAGGGGCTGAGCTAACTTGTACTCTCGAATCCTGTTCTAGCTTAACCATCTTCCACCTAAAGATGGAAGGAGAAACAAGCAATAATGCAGTATGACCTACACCAACACCACCCAATAGAAGACTGCATCAGTCAGTATAACCCAAGAAAGGTCAGAATTTTTATATGAAGTGGTTTCTACTTTTCTTTCCCTAAGTGACACTGTCAAAAAATATCAGTCATGTTAAGAGAAATAAGGTACATTCAGGAAAAATCAATCAAACCCCATAAGCTCCTAAAAAGTGGTGGTATTTGCAATCAAGAGTCACCCAGTTCAGAGACCAGGATGTCCAGGCTAAAAGAGATCAATCTTTGCAAAGAAGGATGAGAGAAAAGTTTAGTCATTCCAGGATCCTTTAACTTTTAGGAATCCTCTAATCTGATTACCATTGAACACTACATGAATATACCTAGCTAACAGAAGCATCTAGGTAAAAAAGAAATTAAAGTTGCTATTCAATTATATCTAGAAGCTTCTTCCTCTCCTGAACAGAATTCTTTTGCAGGCTTGACTTCTTACTAAGAGATGATGGTACTAAGTAAACTCACACCCTTCTTTTTGACATTCATTCTATGATGTAAGAACATAGAACTCTGCTTCGCTGTTCATATTCCTTAGACATATAATCTCAACAATGATCAGACATAGACAAAACTCTGGTTGTGTGCCTTACATGAAAGTGTACTTTCACTGCATTTTATTATCATCAGTCAAGAATTCTTTAAAAATAACATCTAGGTAACATCACATATATGCAAATCAGGTTTGGACCATGAATTTATTCAGATTTCATTTCCTTTCCCTTCCGGATTCTACCCCACAAGTCAATGCAAGTTTGGATTTCTAAATTACACCTTCTTTGCATGAATCCTCACGTATCAACTGGAAATGAAGAGGAAATGTCAATTTACAGTGAGGAGAGGGGCTAAAGGAAAGATCGAGTGTTCTGCTAGAAAGGACTTATCTGCTTACTTTCTGAAGCACTAAACAAATATTACAGAGCTCTACTTGCAAAGGACAGTCAGAAAGAAAACCAAAGATTTGAAGGATGGGCCTCAAAAGCACAGCACAGTTGAGGAATAACTCTAAAATCTTCTCCAAAAGGCAAACTGCTTTAAAAAGTATGTCTTGATTTCCTTCCCATCCAGTTCACACCCCCACTCTCCAACTAGCTTTGAAAGGGAAGAAGAAGAGAACGTTACTGAACACGTCCATGCCCACATGCTGGTCAGAGCTAAGGCAGGGTCTGTGGCTCTGATAAAACGCAAATGCAACTAGCAGGAAGCTGAAACACGTTATGCGAGAACCTAAAAGCCCTTAACCCACTGCTGGGTGCAGAAAGGCAGGGTCAGGAAGTCGGCATGGTACAGCGGGGCGGGGCAGTCGAATGGACAAACTGGAGATGTGAGTCCGCGGCCTTGCTGCCTCTCCGCGATGCTGTCCGTCTAATGGTGGACGACAGGCACAGGTGAACACACCTTGCTCTGACCTCCGATGGAGCCGAGTGGGGCAGGGGGAGAGGAAAACTGGGGGTGGGGGTTGGCAATTACGCCCCAAAGGCTGAGAAGCAGGGTGAAGGAAGAGCTAGGGGTGCCCAGGGAGGGCGAAGGTCACCTTCCTCGTCTCCTGCCCGAATAAAACCGGGTCGTGGAAAGGAGGAGCGACAGGAAAGGGCCTGCGCTGAGGCAGGGCCTGGTGGCAGCGGCTTCACGACGGAGGAGAGAGAATTCCGGCCCGCGGTGGCCCATCTGCACCCCTCTCTTCTCGCATCCCCGGAGCCGCCGCGGAAGGAGGGGCGGGGGACCACTCACCTCGGGCTACCGCTTCGCCAGCGCCCAGGCCGTCTCCAGCTCCAAACACGTCAATGGCTCACGCAGCTGGACCTTAAGTAGCGCGCATCCCAACGTGCTGCCCCCGCTCCCCGGCGGCCGCCAGCCCAATCAACGCGCGCCGCCGCCAGACTGACAGCCGTGCCGGGCCCTGCCGGGCGGGGGCGGGCGGGTCTCGCCCCGCCCCCAGCTGGCGGGAGGAGGGCCGAGGCGGGAGGAGTGGGCGGGGCCGATCGTGCGGCCCCGCCCCTTTCCCCCGCCCCGCGCGCCCCCCGCGCCGCGGCCCGCCTCTTAACACTTTGGTTTGACGGGCAGCACCGCGGTCCAATCGGCGGGCCCGTCTCTGGCGGCGGCGGCGCCTAGTGGCCGGCCCCGGGGCGGAGCGCGCGCGGGGGGCGGGCACATCGGCGGGCGGGGACCAGGGGCGGGCCGGCGGGAGGCGGGGGCGGCGGCCGAGCAGGCCGGGGGAGGCGGCGGTGGGCGCGACGTCGGCGGCGGCGGCGGCGGCGGCGGCAGCGGCAGCTGCAAGTTGGGCTGCAGGGGCAGCGCATACACTACAATGGCTGCTGGAAAGAGGCGTAAGGAAACAATTTCCAGGCCCGCCGCGTCCAGCCCGAAATATGAGAAAAAAATTATTAGAAATTCCGCGGGCGGTGTAAAGGCGGCGGACGGGCCGGAGGGAGGATGTTAAAGCCCCGCGGTGAGTTCTCCCGGGGTCCGGGGCGGCGGAGAGGCGTTTAGCGGGAGAAATATCAGGGTTATTTAAATTATGGGACTAGCCGAGGGGGCAGAGGAGCAGCAGCGGCGGCAGGAGGAGGAAAAGTTTGTGCTACTCTCAGCCCCAGCTCAGGACCCCAGAGAGAAAAATAATAATAAAAAATAAAATAAAATAATTAAGCGGGGGTGTGAGGACTCCCGAAGTCGCTTCTGACAGGGCAGGGGGCGATGCGGCTGGAGACCCAAAGGTGAGGTCGGTGGGAAAAAAAAAAAACCCTTTATTCAGGGTCTGGAAAGTTTGAAAAGTTTTCCTCCTCCTCCTCCTCCTCCTCTCTGGTGCTGTGAATATTGTGACAGCGGCAGCGGCAGCAGCGAGAGCGGAAGACATTAGAGACCCGAAAAATAAGGGAAAAATTAATATAAATTCAGTTTTGAGAGTAAACTCTCCGCATTTTCCACCAAAACATCCCGGGGGAAGGTCGCTTCCCAAAGGGCCTGGCGGAAACCCGCAGTCGGCAATATTTGGGGGGCACTTTGAGTGACTTGGGGTAACTTTGCCCCTTTTTCAAAAGAGGTTTTTCTTTTTTGGAGAATGAATTTGTTTTTGCCCTTTCCTCAGGTGGGCGAGTCGGGGTCGGGGTGCGGGGTCTGCGGGGAGGTGTGAGCCCTGGATGTGTGGCTGCGAGGGGGGGGTAGGAGGAGGGGGTGCTAAATGAAAGCAGGAGATCTGCACAGAGCAGGGACAGCTTGTTGTCAGTATCATAAACAACCAAAATGGAGGGAGAACTCAGGCATATAACCAAATAAAAATTTTTTAAAAATCGCAAAAAATCCCTAAAAATCCGGGATGCTCCCCCTTTTCTCGCTAAAGGTAAAAGTATGAACCGCCTTTCCCCTGAAGTCCATTTTGACTTTGCAGGGACCAAGGAGTTAATATTTATTTATTTTTTAAAACTTTCGAAGGGCAAAAGCCTTTTATAACTCAACCGACAATGAGAAAACGTGAAAATCCGATGCAAGAGAAGGAGGGGGAGGGAGGGGGGAGGTGGTAGTGCAGAAACTGCTAAACTTATTGGTAATGTGGACTGATCTGAGATAAGATAAACACTATATTTGCTATTTTATAACTCTTTTCATGATCTTTGCGGGGTGGGTTTTTTTTTTTTTGGTGGAAAAAAAAGTGATGCCATTTTCTTAATAGAGTTAATATGTGTGATTGGAAGAATAAACCTTTCCGGCTTTAGATTGCATTTTCGTCGCATTTATGTTTCAGGTTTTGTTAGTGGCTCCCTCCTTTCTTTAAACTGGGCTCTACAGAGGAGGGGTAGAGAGGTGATGTTGCACAGAGAGACTGGAGTGCAGGACTGGAGCACCTTTTGGGGAGGGGTGGGAGTTGCTTGGTTTCTCCCTTCCTGACCCGTTTGCTTCACCTGTTCGTCCTCAGTAAAGAATATTAAGCTGAAGTTTTCTGGTTTTACGTATATAAAAGGATGGTGCCTCTTTCATCACATTGAAGTTAATGGGAAAGTGCTGCTGATGTTGGTTCCACGTGGGATGTGGGACAGAGCAGGGCATTTTAAAGGGACAGCTTCTCTTTTCTTATGATTTTCATCACCTGCACAGAATCACTGTCTGAGGACCAAAGGCAGAGGTGCTGGGAGGGTGTGGTGGTGGAAGAGCCTTCTCTTTCCATTACTCAAGTGCACCCACCTTTAGGAGGGATAGAGGGAAAGGAGGGATAAACAGGCTCAACAGAAGATGGATATTGTGTAGATTAGTTTGTATCCAAGCTGTTCTTTTGTGTAACAAGCCTCCCAGGAACTTTTCATGTTACATTTCTTTGCTTTGGAAGCTGATTTTGGAAGGATTTGTGGAAAAATGGAAATAGTTTAAGGTGTGTGGTGTAATGGTATAGCATTATTGAACAGTTATGAATTCTGTGCAGCAAGATCAAAGAGCTGTGTATGCCCATAATGTGATTTTACAGCCATTTTGTAAAAGCTGTAAAATACCTAATATTCAATTTGGCTCAAGGTACATTGAGGACTTCTGGTTGAAAACTGCAGACAGAGTGGTGGAGATTCTTTTACACTGTAAGCAGTAGGCATTTCTTTAAGGGGAAAAAAAAGCACATACACCAACACCATGGAAAAGTTTACGTATACCCATTTTTAAAGCCCATCCTATACATGTGCTGTAACTCTGCTACTTTGAAATTAAAAGGTTTTAAAATCCTGAGACCTATCAGTTTGCATCTTTTAAGTTGAATTTATTTGTGTTATTTAACAGGAAATGTTTACTGATCATATACTACTGTTGACTCTGATGGTTGACATTGTCACAATATTTTCAAAATTTAAAATATGTCAGTTGTTAGCTGAATTCTATTTGAGATTAAGGTTCATCTCAAATACAGTTTACTTGTGCTCCATTTTCCACAGGTATATGGAGTTTTGCAATAAATGCCTATTTTCCTTTGTTTTTTATGAGTTATAGAAATAGATTAAAATTAGAGCTGGATTTTTACACATCTTATACAGAATATTTTTACTTTCCATACTGTACAAACAGATTATTGTTTTGAAGCCCATTGTATGTTAACATGTGTTCACAACTGAGCTCCTATCTGCACCTTTCTGTAAATACCTCCCTAACAGCATTACATCGGTGTAGTGTTTGAGTACATCATCTTGTGGTTTCTGATTTTGGAAGCAATTACACCTTTCTAAGAACTCATTAAAAATTATTCCCATGAACCACTGTTAAATCAAAACTGATTGGGAAGTGATTAAACTATCAATGGGAAAGAGAAACTTCCCTTCCCCCAAATAATCATCTGTCCAGGGGTGTCAGAATGCCATTAATATTTATACAACCTTTGAAATTTCTTTTACATTTTTATTGTATTTTGGCTGAAGAAAGGTACATTACCTATAAGTAGTCAGAATTAGGCTCTGTGTTGAAAATAAATGAGACTTTTAGATCTTGAATAGTTGCCACTTTGACAGACTACATACTAATATCAAATAAATTCAGTTTCTGTAAAAGTGAAGGAAAAATATTTCTTCCAGTTACAGTAGACCATTGAGTTACTCAGTTTGTTTGGACACTTCAAGTTATGATTAGTTTATTGTCAACCTAAATAAAAGTGCTGGTGTTGTGATTTTTTTCCTCTCTCACAAAGGGTGGTATAAAAGTTTCTATGTATTTGGGTTTTACACAACTAGCTGCTTATCTGAATAAGAAATTGCACTGAGAGTGCACAAAGTATATAATCTTTAATTCCTTAGAGTCTTATTTAGATAGGGCACAGCATAATATCTAACTTGAATTGGTTGTATTGAGCTTTTTAAATGTCTCAGATAGAATGTCTGTTGAACATACTTTTTCTGAAGCTACTACTAAATTATACCAATTTACAGAAATAATCCAAGGATATTGTATACTCAAAATCTTTATTTCAGTTAGAGTTAGAGAAACCTCCTACTTTGAGATTCTTACTTGAAATTTATATGCCTAATTCTGCTGTTCGAAGTTCTATAAGGAGTTTAGCTGTTGTGGAAGATAATTTATAGATATGGGCTAGTACTGAAAAAATTCCATATCTGTATGTTTATTATAACCAAAATATTTTAATAAACAGACATCTTACAGCTAAATAAATTAGTGAATTTGCTTTTATCAATATAGTTTAAAATTTTTAAGGGTACTCTTTGTATTTTAATATCCTACAAAGGTGGGGGTTTTTTCCCTTCATTTTTAACATAATCCTGATTGTTGTTATACACATTTTGGTTGGTATTCTGGAAATTTTCCTTTCTAAGGATTAAATTGTTGTTTGCTAAATGAAATGTAATGCTCCTGTCTTTGATATTTGAAAAGCCAAATAACTGAAACATGTATCTATAGCCATCTTTTAAGTTTTGTTTCAATAATCATTTGCCCCTTGAGCTGTGTAATCAAAATATTGGTTCATTCTAGGAATGTTTTAATATTTTTTATTTAGAATTCTGTTCTTTGGAAAATTAAGGTATACAAAAAATTACCTGTTACACACACATTTATATATACACACACACAAACCCAAGAAAAAAAGAAGTTTTGCTGAATGAGTTTACTTACACTGCCTGGAATACTCGTTCTTTTTGATGTGTTTCCAAATGTGTAGGGAATAAATATAAATTTTTTCTCTTTGTGTTGATAACATCTTAGATTCTTTAGTTATTTGAGTAAGGGAAGAGTTTCAGAAGAAGGAAAAAACAACTGAAGGTGTTCAACAAAATCCAAGATAGTGAATATGTTAAAGGTAAAAGGGCTATAAATTGTCCCTTGAGCCATGTTTTAAATGTTTTAAGAACCAGATAAACACCTTTCCTGAAACATCAAATACTTTGAATATATATCAGTTACTGTGAAAAAACAAAAGTGGACCTTTAATTTCTTTAATTTTAACAGGAATTAATGTAGTCAGCATATTTAACTAATTAGTAAGTGTTTAGGTAGGCTTGTGAAAGTATTTACAAATAAGTTAAATGTGAGGGCAGGGTACATCAGATTGATAAACTGTAAAGTTAACTATGATTTTAGGATTCATGTGTGGGAATTCTTTTCCATTTTATGATAAGATCACTTTGGAGGTAGCTAATTTTTACTTTTTGCATTTATTCCAGCGCCCAATTTTTTTTGAAATGCCTGAACCTGATATCCACTCTATTACTGCTTTTCATTTATAACAGGACAACTTTTATATTTCATTAGCAAATTTAATTTTCAAGCTTGATTAAGAGAAATTAAATGAAAATGTTTAGGTCATAATATTTTATAAAAGTATTAGTGTATAGTTATTAACATTTGATGTTATAAGAAATATACATGTATGAAAGCCTTCTAGAAATTATAACAGAGGCATAAGTTGATCTTTACTTTTAAATCGCATGGCCTGCTGTCCGGTGGTTTGCATTCTACTCAGTTTGTACACCTGTCCCTGCCTCCTCTTTCCAGAGTGGTATTGACAAGGATAGGATGCTGGGGAACTATCAAGGGTGGTTTGGTATTTTTGTTTTCTGTATGTTTGGTATTTTTGTTTTCTGTATGTATTGTTGTTTGTTGTCCTTAGGGTGTTAAGGCTTTTGCTTTTTTTTATTATTATTAATGCTTATCAGAAAACAGAAATCCATTTTTATAAAACAAATAAATTCTCATTTTAAAAAAATGAAGTGGTGTGATACTGCATTAAAATTGTTAGTGTTTAAAAGTCCCTGGATGTCTTGTAAACAGAGTTACTGCAGGATCATGATATTAAAACTAACCACAGTGTGTGTTGGGAATTTGAGATGACTACCTAAGAAATGTGTGTGCATATGTAAAGTGAGTGAATTTAGGCAATTAGGTCCTAGGTTAATAGGATAAGCAATTTTCTTGAAATATTTCCTTGCATTTTTTTAAGTGAAATTTTTTTCCTAATCTAAAAACAGAAAACCTAGAACTATGAAGGTGTTAGAAAGTTTTTTTTGATGCCTTTTAAAAATAAGAGTTTAAATAATGAAAGTGTGTAAAGGGAATATAAGAATGGACTAAAATGTCCAAAATTGATAGGAAAGAAGTAGAGAGATGAGAATTTCAGAATAAAATAAAAATCACGGTAAATTTAAAAATGTCTTTGTGAGTAAAGAATAACTACCTACAAAGCAAAAATAATAAATCTACCCCCCCAAAAAAGGGGCGAGATAATTGGGGGAATCTATAAGAGAGTATTTCCAATACAAATTGCTGACTTTATAATAACCTTTTAAAAATAGATTCTCCCAAAGCCTTTCTTCCAGATCTTCTTAGATTTGAATTAAACTAAATTCTAAGAATAATTTGTAGTGGTTATTTTCAATTCTTTATTTTTAAGTAAGGAAAAATTTTTTCCTATTTTAAAAAGATTTTAAAGATTATTTTAAATGTGTACCTAAGTGAAGTGTTCTGAAAAATCTTAGAAAATATTGAAAATTATTTTTTCCATTCTTCATCAGAAAATTTAAAGCTTTCTGTTAGATTAATGAAATAGATTTTAAAAACTTAGTCTAAGAACAAGGTACTTGTGGGCTTTTTAATGGTAATTTGTATCATTTCCTACATACTTAATAACATTTAAAAAGCTTTTACAAGGTAAAGATAAGAACAGTCAACAAAGTTCTTAATTTCTGGACTGTTTTTAGGTGTATGCTGACAGTTAAAGGAAAATTTTCTTTCCTATTTATTAATTAGCAATTGATTTTCTGAAGGAAGATCTAGACTTCTTATAGTGTTATGTTCCGGTGTAGAAGTTTCCTTTAGTATGAGAAAATTTTTTGAGGGTAGAGTAGGCATCTTTTCCTAAAGGGCAGCTGAATCCTCTACAGATTGTGAATAATGATCTGCCCTTGCAGAGTCTTGAACTCTACCTTTTTTGAGAATGAGAGGCTCATTTTAGACTTACAGTTATCAAATACTTGAATTATTGTCTCAAACCAATATTGAAATTGCACATGTGCATATTGATTACTTATAATAGCCTATCTTTTGGTTTCTGAATATGGGAATATTAATTCTCAGATTAAATGCTACAGCTAAAAGGCTGCCATCAGTTTTTTTAAAAATTTCTGTCATTTTAATCAATAGACATTAGAACCTTTAATTTTGAGATACATTTTTGGAGACTGTTAAACTAGAAATCAATCAGAGAATGAGGGATTTAGCTCCTTTGGCTGAAAAGCAAGCTGAGAAAATGTTTTAATCAGTTTTGTTCACTTGAAGGTGTATTAGTAAAAAGTTGATTGAATCGTTCTCCATCAGGAGAATTTTAAGAAACTGAACCTAGAAAATTAAGGTAGTTCAAACGTTCAGGTTAAAAATAACACCAGCTGAATTTTAGTCTGCTACATTTTCTAAGTAATTTGATTTTATTTTCTTGTATTGTCTTAAAGCTGGAATTATGTAGAGCCCACATCACTTTTCATCATACCCTAAAAAAGTTAGAATAAGAGGGTTGTTGTTTATTTTAATCAACTTTAGCAAATGAAATGAAAATAGGGCTTTATTTAAGAATATATTACCTTTCTTAAGCTTTTTGTATTTCCTAAATATAATTTCTATAACTGTTCTGTTCCAAAGAAGAGAAATTCGCTACCTTACTTTAAAGTTGAATTTGTTCTAAATTTGCAGTTTATGAGAGAGTTGTGTCTTTATATAGCTGAATAAGATCTATTATAACCTTAAACATTAATATGACCAGTATATCTGATTAGAAACTACATCTCAAACATGAATTTGCTTTCCTTGTATTTCTAAACTTATTTTCTGAGTAAATCTGAGAAAATGTTTTTCGTGTGTTTTTCTAATTTGTTATTGTCTGAGGTAATTTACTTGGATAAAATTTCAACCTTGGTTATGTTACTTTTCTAATATTAGTAGTATTTTATTTGTGTATCACTATTCAGATGCTTAGAGTTTCAGCTCTAAAATAGAATTAGACATATAAGAAAATAGGTAAATTATACCAAGAGTGGTGGAAGCAGCTCTAGTAGTTCTTATTTGGAAGAGTGTAAAATGTTTCAAAGAAGGAAGATGCCTACAAATACAGGGCACTCTTCTAACAGCAGTTGGTGATATTTTATGCTTTTCTTTTAATGCTTCATAAAATTTGAGCATCCTCAGAGCTCCTGTCATATAAACAAAGAACTGATTTAACTATGCCCTGTGTAAAGTATATGTATCAGGCTTAGCTTTTAAGGTAATTTGCTTTAGTTTCTTTTCAAGAAAAAAGTATAAGACAAATATTCCTTAGAAATAATTTAGCATACAGTACATTTTAAAAGGTAATACATGTAAAATATATAATCGTAAATCAAAATGAAAGGATCATGTAACATTTAATTAGACATAGAATGAAGGTTTTAAATATTTGGATAACTTGATGTGCTACTGAAATTAGGGAATTTTAATTGAAAGCTGTTTCTGTACCTAAATTTATTTTTATATGCCTAGAAGTTAGTAAACAAAGTGAATACATATAATTATCTGACAGTTTGTAGAAGTTCATAAACAGAGTATCTTTTGACACAATCAATGAGAATATGTTTTTCGAATACAGGCACAAAATTACTTAGAGAATTATAATATTCAATTATTATAGTTATTTTTGAAGGAAGAGTGGTGACAAATGGGTTAGAACTGTTTTTATCTACGTCACTTGCATATCCACTGCATTTGAAATTTTTAATCATTACGCGTTTAAGACTCTTAGGGGTATTTTAGTTCATTTTAAGTAGCATTACAGATGTTTTCCTTAAAAGTCTCTTTTTTGGACATTACAATTAAGACAATTACTTTAAAACTTTAGCTGCTTGTGTTTAATAATAGCAGTTTTGTTCCCAAGATCATATTCTTCTTAAAAGAAGTTTCTTCCTTGAAGCACTTTTAATCATAGCTCGGGTAATCTTTTTAAATATGCAGTAGGCTTTTCTTGTTTCTTGAGGTAGGCATCTATCGCTATGAACTTCCCTCTTAGAACTGCTTTTGCTGCATCCCATAAACTTTGGTAGGTTCCAGTTCCATTTTCATTTGTCTCTTTTATTTCTCTTTTGATTTCTTCTTTGACCAGTTGGTTGTTCAGTAGCATGTTGCTTAATCTCCACATGTTTGTGAATTTTCCAGTTGTCCTCATGTAATTAATTTTTAATTTCATGCCAGTGTGGTTGGAAAAGATGCCTGATATGATTTTAATCCTCTTAAGACTTTTTTTTTGTGGTCTAGCGTATGATCTATCTTGGAAAATGTTCCATGTGCACGTGAGAAGAACGTGTATTCTGTTGCTTTTGGTGGAATGTTCTGTAAGTGTCTGTTAAGTCTGGTCTAATGTATCATTTAAGGCCAATGTTAACTTACTGGTTTTCTGTCTGGATCATCTCTCCATTGATGTTAGTGAGATATTAAAGTCCCTTGTTGTTGTATTGCTGTTTATTTCTTCATGTCTGTAATATTTGTTTTATATATTTAGGTGCTCCTATTTTGGGTGCATTAATATTTACAAATGCTATATCTTCTTATTCAAATGAACAACCTAACTTTACACCTCAAGGAGCTAGAAAAAGAACAAATGAAGCCCAGAGTTAGAAGAAGGAAGGAAATTACATATATTAAAGCAGAAATAAGTGAAATAGAGTTTAAAGAGAATAAAAAGACAGTAGGAAAGATCAAGGAAACTAAGAGCTGATTCTTTGAAAAGATAAAATTGACAAACCATTAGCTAGACTCACCAGGTAAAAAAGAGAGGACTCAGATAGAATTGGAAGTGAAAAAAGGAGATGTTAAAAGTGATACCACAGAAGTACAAAGGATCATGAGAGACTACTATGAACAATTATACACCAACAAATTGGATAACTGAGAAAAAAAAAAAAAAACAAAAACAGCTAAATCCCTAGAAACATACAATCTACCAAAACTGATTCATGACGAAATAGAAAATCTGAACAGACCCATTACTAACAGACCGATTACTTGTAAGGGGATTGAGTCACTAATCAAAAATTCTCCAGCAAACGAAAGTCTAGGACAGATGGCTCCACTGGTGAATTCTACTAAACATTTGAAGAAGAATTAATGCTATCTTTCTCGAACTCTTCCAAAAAATAGAAGAGGAGGGAATTCTTCAAACTCACTTTACGAAGCCAGCATTACCCTGATACCAAAACCAAATAGGATGCCACAGAAAAGAAAATTACAGGTTAATATCCTTGATGAACATAACATAAAAATCCCAGCAAAATGTTAGCAAACTGAATTCAATAATACATTAAAAGAATCACATACCATGATCAAGTGGGATTTATTCCAGGGATGTAAGAATGGCTCAATATCCACAAATCAGTCAAAATAATAACCACATTAACAAAATTAAGGATAGAAGTCATATGATCATCTCAGTAGATGCAGAAAAAGTATTTGAAAAAATTCAATATCCATTTATGATAAAAACTCTCAATGAAGTGGGTATAGAGGTACCATGCTTCAACATAATAAAAGCCATATAGGACAAGCCCACAGCTAACATCATACTCAATGGTGAAAAGCTGACAACTTTTCCTCTAGGATCAGGAACAAGACAGGGATGCCTGTTCTTGCTGCTTTTATGCAACATAGTATTGGAAGTTTTAGCCAGAGAAATTAGGCAAGGAAAAGAAATAAAAGGCATCTAAATTGGAAAGCAAGAAGTGAAACTGTCCACTATGTGCAGATGATGTGATATTATAAATATGGAAATCCTAAAGACTCCATAAAAAAACTGTTAAATTTAATAACCAAATTCATGAAGTTACAGGATACAAAATCAATATACAGAAATCTGTTGCATTTCTATATGCTAATAATGAACTATCAGAAAGAGAAAAAAAAATTGCAATTTACAGTTGTATCAAAAAGAATACCTAGGAATAAATTTAACCAAGGAGGTGAAAGACCTATATTTTGAAAACTAGAAAACATGAAAGAAATTGAAGAAGATACAAATAAATAGAAAGATACTCCAATGCTCATGGATTAGAAAAATTAGTATCATTCAAATGTCCGTACTGCCCAAAGCAATCTAAATATTCAGTGCAGTCCCTATCAAAATTCCAATGGCATTTCTCACAGAAATGGAACAAACAATCCCAAAATTTGGGTGGAACCACAGAAGACACCAGATACCTGAAACAGTCTTGAGAAGAGCAAAGCTGGAGGCATCACATTCCGTGATTTCAAGCTATCTTACAAAGCTATAGTAATCAAAACAGTATGATGTTGGCATAAAAACAGACACATAGATCAGTGGAACAGAATAGAGAGCCCAGAAATAAACCCACATATATATAGCCAATTAATTTATGACTGAGGAGTCAAGAATGTAGTGAGGAAAACACACTCTCTTCAATAAATGGTACTAGGAAAATTGGGCAGCCACGTGCAAAAGAGTGAAACTGGACCACTACCTTCTACCACACAAAGATTAACTAAAAATGGTTTAAAGAATTGAATGTAAGACCTGAAACCACAAAACTCCTAGAAGAAAACATAGGCAGTAAGTTCCTTGACAAAGGTATTTGGTGATGATTTTTAAAATCTGACACCAAAAGCCACAAAAAAATAAGTGGGACTACATCAAACTAAAAAGCTTGTGCATAGCAAGAAAACCATCAACAAAATGAAAAAACGACCTACTGAATGGGAGGAAATATTTGCAAATCATTTATCTGGTAAGGGACTAATGTCCAAAATATATAAACTCCTACAACTTAATTGCAAAAAAAACAAACAATTCAAGTAAAAAATGGGTAGAGGATCTGAATAGACATTTTTCCAAAGAAGATATACAGATCGCCAACAGACACATGAAAAGATGCTCACCATCATTCATCAACAGAGAAATGCAAATCAAAACTACCATGAGATAATCACCTCACACCTGTTAGGGTGGCTATTTCAAAAAGCCTAGAAATAACAAGTATTGGCAAGGGTGTGGAGAAAAGAGAACCCTGTGTACTGTTGGTGCAAATGTAAATTGGTACAGTCACTGTGGAAAATAGTGTGGAGGTTCCTCAAAAATTTAAAAATAGAACTACCATATGATCCAGCTATTTCACTTCTGGGTATTTACCCAACCAAAGGAAATGAAAACACTAACTTTGAAAGGATATGTGCACTCCCATATTCATTGCAGCATTATTTACAATAACCAGGATATGGGAACAACCTAAGCGCCCATGGATGGATGCATGGATAAAATGTGGCATTTATATATAATATTATATAAAATATATATTATAAAGTATTATAAAATTTTGTGTTATATGTAATATATATTATATATAATGGAATATTATTCAACCATAAAAAATGAAATTTCACCATTTGTTGACAATGTGGATGGACTTTGATGGTATTATGCTAAGTGAAATAAGACAGAAAGACAAATACGGTATGATCTTATATGTTAAATTAATTTAAATATATTAAAAATAAAACCAAGCTCATACATACAGAGAACAGATTGGTAGTTGCCAGAGGCAGAGGATGGGGTGAGGGTGGGAGAAATAGGTGAACTGTTTTTGTTTTTTAGTTTAAATAAATTGGGGGAAAAAAATCCACAAAACAATAACAACAAAATATGTGTGTGTGTGTTTGTATATACACACACACTTGAGATACAGTTGCTCTACTTAAACACTGAGTATGATGTGGTGCTTAAATTTAATCCTACTCAGTTTACCTTTTATCAGTGCAGGAAGAGGAAGAGAAAGCGGTTTGTTTTGAGAAAGGTGCAATTGATCACATTCAGAGGCTGACTCATAAGAGCTTTTCTAAGATGCAGGATACCTCTGCCAGAATTAAAAGGAATTTCTTAATTAAAACCAAAATCCCCGTGTGTCTAAGAAGTGTTTTCCTAATCAGATTCCAGGCACACTTGTGAGGCTGCCTTGGCCATTCAGGCGTTCTGCCGGCAGTCTGGGTTTCGTTCTCAGTGCTGCCACCCTGTGTATGGCAGAGCCTCGGTACCGCACGCACTCCTTTCCGTGCTTTGTGTCAAGTCGTGCAGTCCAAAACCACTTCTGAAAAAGAAGCACACACATTACCATACATTTTAAAGATCTTTTCGTATGCCCTGTTTCTGTGTCTAAGACTGTACTAAAGCTAGACTTTTGAAGTTACACAGTTCTGAAAGATGGTATCCAGCTGCCAAAAAATGAAATTTGGGCATTTTTAAAGGTAAACACCTTTCTCTATTTCATCAATTCCTTCACTAGCATAAGGTGGAATTGTACTAGTATTTTTCAGAGAGCTTGAAACTGATCAAATAAGAAAGCAGAGGTTTTTATCCAAGATGAGAGCTATTAGAAGATTTTTTTTTTATTTTAGCCAAGTTTTAGTGAAAAGTTCTTCCCAGTAAAAGCAAAACCAAAATGAGCACAAAAAAGAGACTGTTTCTGTTTAAAAGAAAAAGAAACTTAAATGGATTGGTTAAATTATTCCCCGAATCATTTAGCCAACATGACTTTTAAATTATATCACCCAAAATATTTTGAGTATTAATGCCATGCGTCCGTTATAAAGGACTTTGACTGGATAGCAGTCCTTGCTCTTACCTATATTCTCTCATTTCATTCTTACCACAGTCTTGTGAGATAGGAAGTGCAGGCATGTGTATTCAAGGAGCAGTTATGATTTCAGAAACTGGAATTCTGTGACTTTTGTATAAGTAAGTCTTTAGAATGGGCGGGCCATGTAAGCTAGTTATTGATACGTTAATTTGCTAGCGTAAGCCTAAATTACATCCAGATTAGAATTTATGTATTTATTTAAAAAGAAAAACAATTTGTAAAAATAAAATTTTCAGTCATAAAGTTACTAACTCAAGTTAGGACATGCTACGTGTCTACTTATCTTTTTTTTTAAGATTTTATTTATCTGTCAGAGAGAGAGAGAGAGCACCAGCAGGGGGATCAGCAGGCAGAGGCAGAGGGAGGGAGAAGCAGACTTCCTGCTGAGCAGGGAGCCCGATGCGATGAGCGACTCAATCCCAGGACTCTGGGATCATGACCTGAGCTGAAGGCAGAGAGCTTATCCATCTGAGCCACCCAGGCATCCCTGTCTACTTATATGTAAGCCATGGATTAGGAATTGAGGGGAAAGTAAAGTTTGCTAAGTTTAAGGAGATTTTTAAAAGTATAAACCTAAACTTTGTTTTATAGGATTTAATGATCTCACTAAGTGTAGTTTTGTCAGTTTTTGCTTCAAAACACATTTACAGCAAAACCATCCCCTCTCAGAATAAGTGTCTCTTTTTGAATTTTTGGATGGTTTTCGTTCAATAAACAATGTAATTCTTTATTGTGACTATTGAAAATAGTGTTTAGTTAATTTCACATATTAGGCTTCCGAGATAGAAATGTCACTGATGATCTTAGCACTCAGGAGAACTGAAAGAATCTAATGCAGTATATGGTATCATCCCAAGTTCTCCAAAATTCCAAGTTAAGTTCCAGATCCCTATTTTGTTATTTGTGTACTTAACCTCCACAGATTTAGGGGATTTGGAGACATACCCCACATTTGACTGTGCATGTGTTTTACTTTGGCCAGTCCCTGCAAAGCTTTTCTCTCACACCTGTCCGCATCTTAACCTGTCCAATAAGTCCCATCACAGACCATCTTCTTTTTGAAGTTTCTTTATTCTCCAAATGAGAGCCAGAAGTAAGAAGAGTACTTCCCGCCCCTTGTAGGGTACTTGTATTTGCCTTCTACCTTTTCCTTGTCTTTCTTTTATGCCTTGTGGATGTTAGGTTGATGTATGAAAGAGAACACAAAGCAGCATATCTTAAAATGCGAAACGAATGGTACTGACAGTAAAAATGACAGGTATTCCAGGGCTGGAGAGGTGAACTTGAGGTGGGCTTTGAACAGGTGTGAGTTAAGAATGGGCAGAAAGAAGGGAGGGCCTTAGGTGAAATGAATGGTTTCAGCAGAGGTGAGGAGGCAGAAATGTGCTTATTGTCCTGGGCCACCAGGAATACCAGTCTGACGGTAAAGGAGGGTTTGTTGCGGGGAGCACAAGGTGAGACTAGAAAGGTATGCTGAGGCCTGACTCTGAGCAGCCTTGATTGCCAGCCCAAGGAGTTTGCACACTGTGCTGTGGAAGGCACTGTAGCTTTTTGAGCAGGGAAGGATGAGTTACAAAAGTGAAGTCGACTCAGAATCCAGAGTAAATTGAGCCCATGGGTGTGAGACAAGAGTTACCGAAATGTTACTATAATCCAGATCTGAAGCAGTGGTCCACTGCCGTGCACGTGACTCTGTTCCTTATCACTGCTAGTCCCTTCCTCACCGGCGAGTTCTAGACATACATTTTCAAGGGCCTCTTTTGACATGGTTGCCTGGATGGAAGGCTGGCATCTCAAACTCTCAATGTCCCTAAAACCAGCAGTTCAGACTTTAGTAGTTTTATTAATGGCCCTTCCATTCCCTCAGGTCCCTGGGCACAAAGCCACCTTGTCTATATTCAGTTGGAACTTCTGATGTGAGTCTAGTACGTCCATTGTAGAGACGTGAAACAGAGGGGACATACAGAGGAAGTAGTTTGATAGCAGTAGGTTACTCCCTCCGCAGAGGAGGTGGTCCTAGAGCAGCAGGTGGGAGGGGTGACTGTTCTGGGCATGTGGCATATGCTGGGCCCTCACCTGGAACTGGAGTCTAGGGTGTCAGGGGTGAACAGAATGATGGTAGGTGAGGCTGGAAAGGGAGACTGGGACCAGGATGTATCGGATCTTGAATGCCACACCGAAGGATTTTTATGCTGTTGCAAATGAGACACCCCACCCCCACCCCCCCAGATTCACAGTTGGGTCTTTAGTGATACAGAGCCAGTCTTTTAGCTGTGGATCTCTTCTTTGTTCCTTTGCTCAGTCCTCTCCTCACTGATTCTCAGCCCTCACCTCCTCATTCCCCCACCCTCACACCCAGTGGCCTGCCCAGTTCTCAGAAGAAGATGGGGGCCACCACCAGAGCCCCCCGCCTAGCTCCTCCTTCACCTCTTGCTCTTCCAGAATAGTGGGCCACCTCCTGTGGGTCGGACAAGGCTTCAGAGGAGCTTAGGGAGTCTGTCTAGGGGAGGCTGGGCCTCATGGCCTTGGGAGGCGTGGATCAGTTGGCTGGAGCCAACTGGGTTACTGCTCACCCCTCGCATCCTGGTTATTTCCCATCTCTTCCTGTCTACCTGCAAAGATGCTTCAGTATTCCCCTGTCAGAAACAAAATACTGTAGAAGACCTTTGCCTTCATCCCTCCACTGCATATCTTCTCTTTCTTCCCAGCGGTGCCATCCAGCAATAGCCCATCAGTAGTAGCGTCTTTGCATTTTATTCCCACTGGGCTTTTCTGCAGGGCTTCACGGGCTCCTGAGAGCTCCCTCCTGTCCCGCTCTTCTGGCCCTGCTGCTCCTGCTCTAACAGTTCCTGTGCACCTTCCCTCAATGGGGCCCATTCTTCTCCCAGTTCGCCATTTCCTAGGGTTCCTGGGTCCTCCCCTCCCCTCGGCGTACGCCTTCCTGAGCACCGGCGTCCGCTCCTACTGTACCTGTGCCTGGCAGCCTTGTGCTAAGACAGCCTCAGTCTCTGCCCACCTCCGGGGCCTCTGCGCCTGTGTTTCTCTTTACACAAATGTCTCCATGTCTGTGGTAGGACACTCTTCCTCACATCTCTTACTCCACGAGAAGGCTTGACAGAGGGCCTCCCATGGACCAGACACTAAGCCAGAGTGAATGAAGGCAACGGTAGACAGAATTCTCTCAGCCCATGGCAGGTGGTATGAAGGAAATAAGGAATACGAGGATGAAGAATTGGGGGCCTGGGGGGAGAAGGGACCCTTAGAGACAGTGCTCAGAGAGGACGTGTTGATAAAGGAACCTTTGTGACGAGGCCTAACTGATGAGAAGGAGCAAACCAGGAACAACCTGGGAGGGGCACTTCCAGAGAAGACCCTGATGGAGGGGGAGCCCAGCCGGGCAGAGGCAGCGAGGTGGGGGAGGAGGCCAGAGAGCCACTCTGCAGGACCGTCTCGTGCCCTCTTTGGGGACAGCTGGCCCACACTGTGCTTAGAACTCCTGAGCCACCGCATGGGTTGCCCTTTGCCAGCTGGCTCCCACCTCGGGCCTCATCCTCATTCATGACCGCCCCTTCCTTGTAGCCAAAGGGCCTGGGGTGCGGTGGTTATCCCCTCCCTGGTGTCCTTAAGAATGCAGCTCCTGGGGACTAGCGACCTCCTAGCTCACACCTTCCTCACCTCTTCCCTTCCCTGCTCCTCTGGAGCTTGGTTGCTGGGTGTGTCCCAGAGCATGTCCCCAGCCTGCCTGTCTCACGGTTGGGGTGACACCTCTGTGCTTGCACAGCCGATTCCATTCCCTGCTCTCAGGCACTCCTCCCATCCTGCTCATGTCCAGCTTCCTCACTAGACTGAGCCCGACCTCTTCCCTCTTTCTCTCTCTGGAACCAGGCACACAGTAAGTATCTGGGGAGGTGCGCTCTGCCCTCAGGGCCAGACTCAAGGGTTGGCTGTGGTGGAGGGAAGCTGGAGGAAGCTTGGAGCAGTGGCTAGGTGCTGTGTGATGAGAGTCCTCCCAGAGGGTGTCCTAGGACAGCATCGAGGAGAAGAATGGCGACAGCACTGGGCCCATAGAAAGGTCAGCAAGAAGAGACCTGGGTGTCACCCTCAAGAGTGGGAGCCAGTCTCTTGTTAACTGTGAAGTGCAGGACAGCAAGTTTGGGAGGTAAGGAGGTGGCTTGTTTCATCTCTGCTGCCCCCCACCCACTCCATAGACCCCTTCCTTCTCAACCTGAGCCCTCCCCACGACAGGTAGAAGCCCCTTCCTTGCCCTCAGCAAGCCTTGCAATGGGGCTATGGAGCCAAGTACACACACCCCAAGGAAAGACGGACAGACAGACATGCTTATGGTGGGAGAGGACACACACACACACACCTCCAGAGGCCCAGAGAGAGAGGGACTCATAGACATACAGACTGAACACAGTGGGGAGAGGAGACCTGTACACCCAGCGATGCTATGTCTATGTATATATGTGTGAATTATCGTTCGCACTTCAGGGGAGGAAGAGAGAGAGAGAGAAAGCACATTCAGCTCATACCCAGAGAGGGGAGAGAGACAGAAGCTCTGTGTCTGTCTCACCCCTGCCTGGGGGACACCGATAACTGGATGAGGGGAGAGTGGCACACATCCAGAAGGTGAAAGAAGGTGGAAGGGGTGGGGAGAGAGAGAGACAGATTCCAGGATGGGGCAGGGGGGAGACACACACACCTAGAAAGGTGGGGGACAGTAGACATAGGAGCATGGGGGTAGAGACACTCACCTTGTGGGGGCAGGAAAGACACACACATACCTCCGGAAGGTGGGAGAGAGAGTTACACTCATACCAGGATGTGACGGGAGACACTTGCACACACACATACCCAGAAGGTTGTGAGAGGCACACTCCCACTAGGCACACTCATGCTGGGATGGGGAGGGGGAGGCACCCTCATGCCCAGAAGGAGCTAGACACACAACAGGCCTCCAAAGAGTAGGAGCGACACCCCCCAGAGTCAGAGGAGACACCACATACACATACCTTCAGTAGGAGAGAGAAACAGACTCCCAGAGGGCAGAGAAGGACATGCACACACACACACACGCCTAGGGATGCACAAACACACATACCCGAGGTGGGAGAGAGGAGTAGGCACACATACCAGGGGAGAGGAGCGAGATCTATATACCCCAAGCTGGGAAAGCAGAACAACAGAGAAATTCAGAATAGAGTCGGCACACTTGTGCACACACATGCGTGTGTGCTCACACACACAGACACCCATAGAGGAAGCCACATATACGCATACGAGGAGGGCAGAGAGGCCGACATGCAGAAGGAGGGAGGGGGGTCCACACAGATGGGATGGTACACAGGGCAGTGAGAGGAGACACGATAGGGGAGACCCCCATCCTGCCTGAGAAGACAAGAGAGAGACACAGCCTACCCACACTCTTGGTGTTTGCATGACCACCCCAGAGACTCAGGGTTGGGAAGTACTTACTGTGCTCTCAGTTCTGCGGAGTAATATGTTCTGACATCTGCACTGGGCTTTCCCAGAGGGCGAATCTGCAAATGGGCATAATCACTTGACTGCCGAGGGTACCCTAAACTCCAGTCTGTCCCCTTCAGGTCACACATCTCCAGAAAGGTCACACCTTATTCCTTTCACCCCAATTAAAATACTAAAAAGGTACTGGACATTCACATAGACATGTTTTGTTTTTTTCTGAGTGTAACATAGCTGTTAATCACAACCATCGTAGGACTCCTTTTTGAGGCCAGCCATCTTCAGTAGACTTCAGGATCATTTAGTTCAGCCCGTACCATGGGTTGTTACCTGAAGCACTACCTGGAACCCACCATACCCCTGGCTCCTTCAAGTCCTTCAGCTTGGGATTCTCTTTTCCCACTCTCATTAGACAGCGTCCTTTCAGGCCTGACTCAGTGGTTCTTCTGTGCCCCAGAGTCCTGTGTTAGTGCTTGTGTTCTAGTCCCTAGCACACAGCTTGCTTTGACTTCCAGTCTGGAATACCCTCCTCCCCTGCTCAATGAAGCTAGGTCTTCCTTCTCCAAATAGCTTCATACAGCAAGTACTTGGCAAGTTTTGTGAGGCTTGAGCTGTGGTAACATTTGGAAGTGGAGTCCTGTGTTCTCATCTAACCCAGAGCTCTTGGGGGTTGCCTCCCCGCCCCCGACCTGCTTGCACTGTCCCTCGTCCGCCCACAGGAAGCCAGGCACTCCAAACTTCAGGACCTCTTGCTTCCTTGGAGCCAGGCTGAGAGGGCTGCAGGCAGGGGAGCCTATACATCCTTTCCCCGGCTGCTGGCAATGGCTCTGGGCCTCCTTGTGGCTGTCATCCGCTTCACCCATCCCTAGACTCTGAAGCTGGATCTCATCATGGCTGCACCACTGCCAGCCCCCCGCCACCCCCGTCCCCTCTCTCCCTGTGCGTGCTCACCCCTGTGCTTCTCTAGCCTCGTGGCAGGTGTCCCCCGGCAGGCTGGTTAGCTACGTGGGGAATGCAGTGGTAGCCAGGCGGCCCCGCTGCAGACCTCGTGAATTGGGAAGGTAGCTCACTTGGAGCAACACTATCCCCTGACACTAGGAAGTGCTTACTCTGTGCTTGCTGCCCAGCACGCTTACACATAGGCACTTTTTTAATGCTCGTAACAACTCCGTAAGGTAGGTACTGTGCTTATCCCTCATACACAGAGGAAGATAATGAGGCTCAGAGAAGTTAAGTAAGTATTAAATGAGATGATGCACAAACAAAATTCTCAGCATAATACCTGGTTCATGTAAGTGCTCAAATGGCTTTTGTTGTCTAAGCAACCTTGTCCACTCTGTTCTGTGAAATTCAAGCTAATAATGATGACAATGATAATAGTTCTCATAGAACTAGGATCTCTAATAATCTATTAGTAGACTAATATCAATCTATTAATTTTTTCCTTTATTCTAGTATATAATAAAAAATATCTAATATTTTATGTTCTGATGATTAATACTAATCTATTAATAGTTAATAGTGAGATTAATAGAATCTATAATAGACATTAGATAATGTCCCAAGTTCACTGAGGAAATTGGGTCTATCACATATGCCCTATCTACAGTCTGTCCCCTGACCACAAACCTAATTTGCACTGTATCCCTTTGTTTTCTCGGCTGCTGGGAAGCTCTGCTCTCCCACCATCTCTTTTCCTGTCCCATGGAATATGGAAACATGTACACTGCATTGACTATTTTTTTTCAGCCAGTAGACATGTTCAAGGCTATCCAGACCAAAGCAGCTTGAACCCCTCACTTGACTCTACCACTCTGTCTGGACTTCCTCTTTCTTCCTCAGACTGTCACATCTTCGCCTCCTTTCCCAGACCTTGCCAGCCTGGCTTCCGTGTGCATGCGTGCGTGCGTGTGCATGCATGCACGCACACACACACCTGCCCAACAGAAGCTTTCCCCTGGTGCCTGGTCTGTCTGCTCCATGACACAGGGCCCTTCTCCTGTGGTGTGCCATTGCCTCCACGAGCTGCCATATTCATCCACCCCCCAGCCTGACACAGTTCTCTGGTCCTGCTAGACCAATCTATTCTCCTCCCTTATTAGAGTTTAAAATTACCCAGTCGTTGTATGCTAAGTGAGTACTTGGAAGCCTAAATGTTAAAAACCCTCTCCCAGAATACTTATTTCTAAAAAAGTAATTGATATAATTGAAAGGCCGTGACTACTAAAGATATTTGTTATGGTGTTACTTTTACATACAAGTACCTGCTTGGCTTCAGCAGAGTAGCATCCATCGGTTGATTGGCCTGTGGCCTTTGTAGCATGGTCAGGGCTTTAGAAATGATCACGTGCATTCCTTAATTCACAGAAGTTGTGTCATAAACTACATGCAAATAATTTCTGACTTTGTCACCGTCCACCAGTTTTTACTGAGCACCCATGGTTTGTAATATACCACATATAGGGGTTATGTGTAGTGCCGCCTTGAGAGATTTTTAAAGAACTTTTTATTGTAGAATATTTCAGAGATACACAAAAGCACAGAGGATACTAGAAGGATCTTCATATACCTATAGCCAGTTTCAGTAGTTACCACCTCAGTAGCCAGTCATATTTTGTCTGTCCCCCTACCCATGTGCATCTCTTCTGTGGACTACTTTGATGCGAAATTATTTCATATCATTACATATTTTTAGTGTGTATGTCTAAAACATACAGACCCTTTCTATAATCACAATATGATCATCACACCTCAAAAGAACAGTAATGTCTTAATATCACCAAATAGTTAATGTTCAAATATCTACAGTTGTCTTAGTGTTTTTAACAGTTTGCAGGACCCATATGGCCCGTATCTGCAGGTAGCTGATAATATCTTTTAAATCTTTTCTGACCTACTGGTAACCCCTTCCCTTTGTTCCCCCTTAAAATTTATTTGTTTAAGAAGTGGGGTCTTTTTGGTTTGGTTTAGTTTGGTTCTGTAGAGTTTCCCACAAGTCTGTTTCTTGCTGGTTGCATCTGTGTACAATTGTTTGACAGGCTTCTGTGGCCCCTCATTTGATGAAAGATTCAGGTTCCGCTCTTACTTCCAAACATGTTGGAGTCTCCTAGAAAGAAAAGTTGGAAAGACTGAATTTGTGGAAGAAGTAAATACTGAGTTAAGTACCATAAGCGAGAAGAATAACATCAATACGCATATAGTAAATATGGATATATGATACTGTGTTTCTGGTATAATATTAAAGTTCACATCATCAAAAGTATGTTAAATACAAACAGGCATTTTTTTTCCTTTAAACTGCCTGGGTAACACCCAATGGAATATTACTCAGCCATCAAAAAATGAAATCTTAACATTTGCAACGATGTGGATGGAAGTAGAGGGTATTATGCTAAGTGAAATAAATCAGTCAGATTTCACTCATACGTGGAATTTAAGAAATAGAGGATCATAGGGGAAGGGAGGGAAAAATAAAATAAGACAAAATCAGAGAGGGAGACAAATCATAAGACACTCTTAACTAAAGGGAACAAAATGAGGGTTGCTGGAGGGGGGATGGGTGGGGGAATGGGGTAACTGGGTGATAGGCATTAAGGAGGGCACTTGATGTAATGAGCACTGGGTGTTATATGCAGCTGATGAATCACTGACCTCTATCTCTGAAACTAATAATACACTATATATTATCGCTTCTCGGCCTTTTGGCTAAGATCAAGTGTAATACACTATATATTAATTAAATTTAAAAATTAAATTAAAAAAATAAACTACCTAGGTAATATCTTTGTAAACCAAATTGAGATCTTTGTTTTGTGTCCTACTTTTTGAAAACCTAACATTGTGTAAATGTTGTTTGCCATGTACTTTTATGTTACTTCTACCTATTCCTCAAAAACTAGACTACTTGTGAATGAGCACCGTGATGTATTTAGCCTTCTCCCGTTAATGGCTGTGTAGCTTTTTCCAGTCTTTACATAAGCAGTGATGAATGGCCTGGTGCATAAATCTTTATGTGCATCTTGGGTTATTTGCTGCAGATAAATTCTTAGGTGTGAAATGGGTGGAGAGAATGATAAATCCTTCCCTGGCTTGGCAGTTGAGTGGCCACTTTGACCCCCGGGAGGACTTGAGTCACTAGGAGTACGTGGGCATGCCCATTTCCTTAACCCTCCCCGACGTGGGGCATGACCATTTAAAAACCCTTGCTACTGTCTATGCTTTTTGCTTTCTCTTGTACATACTTCTCTTTCATATGTTTTCCCTCCTGAGCTGTACCCTTCCGCTGCCATCATTACATTTGCCCTCGACACCTGAGGCTGCTCATCTTCCCTGCACCAGAACTCTTAGCCTCGTTTTGCCTGAGAGTTTGGCACTAGGTGAGGGAGGGCGCACGGTGCTGCCTCTGTCATAAAGTGCATGAAGTGTGTGGATTTGTAACCTCTGCTTTGGCTCTTCAGATCCTTGTTCCTCCTTTCTGTTTTTTCTCCCGGTGTCAGATCATTGATATTGCAGGACAAGTGGAAGATTGCTGTAGAATCAAACTACAAGTTCATGTTACCGTGGGGGGAAAACACTTACCTGCCACGTTCTGAACTAACCAGAATTTTCAAAGCAAATAAATTAAGGAAGTAATTACTCACATTTTCTAATTCCTTTTTTAAAAAAAAATAAGGATTCAAATTGGCACCTCTTTTGGTTCCTTTAAGCATTACCTGGGGGGATGTCAGTTGAGAAATCTAAAAATTAGGAAGGTTCAAATGTCACAATCAAGATTCTCTGACACTATCATGCAAACTAAAAGTACCTCACGTTTGCATTCTGCTTTCCAGAGTGTCATCGTCACTTCAGCCTACTCACCTCTGTGCATCTGAACCCCAGAGTGAGCCTTGCCAACCACAGCTTGTGTCCTTCCACTCCACTTACTGCCTTGCTCTGCTGGACATGCTGGTCTCTCACTATTGACGCTCTCGGCCTCTCCTTTTCCCTTGGCGTGTCTTCGTGTGCTCTCTGCCACCCCAGCTTGCTCTCACTAGTGCTCTAGAATATTCCACTGCATTGACTGCCCTCTTTCCCATCTTACTACTCCCAACGCTGGAAGAATCCTTGCTTTTTCTTTCCTTGGGCTTCCAGGTGACTGGGACAGCCACATCACCAGATGCTTTAGAAACAGCATGTGTAAAGTGGTCCTGAAATGACAGCTAGAGTCCAAGGCCTGTCATGATTTGGTCCCAGGTTACCCTCTGGTTCCCTTCCCATTTATACCCCCACAGCACCAACCTGAAGTTCCTCAGGCTCATCAGTCTGGGGTTCATATGCCTGCCCTCGCTCACACCATTTCCTCTGCTGGAATTTTCTTACCTCCTTTTGCCCACTTGGCCAGTGCCAGTTCATCCTTGAAAATTGTGCTCAGGTATCCCCTCCTGTGTGAGGCAATGTTAATTTCTGTCTTCTCTGTCCTCTGCCTGTGTGTTGAGGGCCTTTGGTCAGCATCTGCACATAGCCTGTCCTCCTGTACCTACTCTTGTGCTCTGGGTCCCGTCCCTACTAATTCATTGTCCTTTCTGTGCCTGAACCTATCAGCATGTAAACATGCCAAGCCTCTGCCATCTTAAAAACAAACACAGGGACAGAAAGCTCTCTCTTTTCTATACCTTCCCCTTCAGCTGATACCATTTCTCGAAAGAGCTTCGAGCCTCAGGTTTCTCACATGGCACTCCTTCCTCAGCCTCAGCATTCCATGCTCATGCCTCCATCCCCTGACACAGTTCTTTCCAGGATTACCAAAAGCATACATGTCTCCAAAGCAAAAGGGAGTAGAATTTAGTTCTTATTGTGACCACCGTTTCCATGAAATTCTCTCTGCCTTTTGCTTTTCTGACTGTACAGCGGCCTGGTTTTTCCCCCATTCCGTGGCCTTCCTTCTCCCCTTACACTGGCCCGTCTGCTCTGTCCATTCTGCAGGTAGCAGAGTTCCTCCGTTTGCCCCTCTCCACACTCCTTCCGCCAAACACCTATGTGTCGTGAGCGGTCTGGCTCCTGTGTCTCTGTCACAGGCCACTGTCCGCTCTCATCCTTGCCCTGCTTTTCAAAGCCTGTGCTGGTTCTCCCTTGTCTGTTAAGGGACGCTGCTATTGGGGGTCTTCATGTTATTGGCGTTCCTCAACATTTAGTAAAACTCTTGAGTGCCACTGGCTATGGCATGTGCTTTGCATGTGATAGCAGATGCCTAAGCTATCCCTTGTAGCAACCTCTAGGGTTTAATGATTTCCCTTTTCAGCTGAGGAAACCCAGGCTGCAAAAAATTAAATCATTTTTTACCCACAGAATCGCAGCTGGTCCACTTGGCCCCAGAACCCCCAGACAAGATTGCTTTCACAGGCACAAATGAGTGTGACCTCGTCACAGAAGTGCCTTTTCCTTGGTGCTCAGCTTCCTTCAGCCTCCTGGTCCCTCTCAGCCTGCTACTCAGCGTTAGCCACCATCCATCCTGCCATAGTCCACACGCTGTGCAAGCTGCCCCCGTCCCTCCTCCCTCGGGGGCTGCACGCCACTCCCCAGCCCCCCCCGCCACAGGTCCGTGACTTCTCTCTCCCTACTCGCCATTCACTTGTCTCTTCCTTCCCAAACTTTCACCTCCAAAGCTTGAATGAATCTTTTATCTCTAGGAATTCCCATTATTCTTTTTTAAATTTTTTTTAAAGATTTTATTCATTTATTTGACAGAGAGAGACACAGCGAGAGAGAGAGAGCACAAGCAAGGGGAGTGGGAGAGGGAGAAGCAGGCTTCCTGCTGAGCAGGGAGCCCCATGTGGGGCTCGATCCCAGGACCCTGGGATCATGACCTGAGCCGAAGGCAGACGCTTAACGACTGAGCCACCCAGGCGCCCCGGAATTCCCATTATGCTTAATCTACACTTATTTTAGGGCGTTTTCTAACTTCTATTTTGTGTTACCAGTAATTATAAATATTCTTTTGAGATATCTCCCCTTCTAGATTACACACTTCTTGGTGGTAGGACCAGTGACTGATTCATCTTTTTGTTTTCCATGATAGTTGAATTAAAAAATGGAGAGCTATTTATCCAAAACTTTATTCTTAGAGCCCATTACCTCCCAGGTAGGGAGACCGTAATGGTATATTGAGGAAGACGAACTTGCTAGACATGACCACAAGATGGCACAGTAACTGCAGTGTCCTGGTATCTGTTGAGGGTGGGCCAAGAGAGGAAAGAGAACAAGGTGTTCTTGATTGCTGGATACTCAAGGGAAAGCCAAGAGAATTTTCAAATTTAAAGTAGTCAATTCCTAATCATTCACAAAGGTAATCGAGTAGGTTGGGCAACTCTTTTCTTCCCCAGATCCTTCAGCCAATAGAATGGAAACCTTCCCTCCCTCCCTCTTTTCTCATCCTCCTCCTATTCCTTCAACAAATATTTGAGTGCCTCTATGTGCATCCGCTGTTCTAGATATTAGGAACACAGAAATGAACAGTAAAAAGCAAGATCTCTGCTGTGATGGAGTGGATTCTCTAGTCTTTGCTGAGATTCAGTGGACAATATTGGAGACAGACCCAAGAGTTTCCTTGCTGTTTTTGTTTGTTTTTGTTACTTCTAGTCACTTTTCCTTTTGCCCAGCACAGATTGATCTGTAGCTTTGTGCTATCCAAATGAGTTTCAGTTTAAAATGCAAAAGGACCACCAGTCAGTGTATTGTTATGACCAGTTTTGTTTTAGCCATTTTCTGTGGCCTTCTATCTTGATTAAGGTATCCCAGTTAATCAAGAATTGACTGTTCTCTTTGCAATTAGAGATACTGAGGCTCAGAAAGGTCAAAACATGCATATTGCATAGGTAAATACGTGGAAAAATACATACTCAGTTTTCTGTATCATTCATTACCTCAAGATCAATGCCAGTCAGATTCTTCAAAACAAAAGAAGACAAGTCCCATATTGTGGCAGGTACCTATAGACAAATTTGACTTAAACTGTGTTGTTGCCAAAGGTAAAGGTTTGCCAGGGAGGACCCAGTGCAAATTTATTTAGTTCAAATTGCATCTAGTGTTTAGAAACATTCCTTCTGCAAGGGGAAAGCAAGAGTGTAAAAGTAATACAAGTATGATCATTTGGAAATCTCGGAAATCACACACACTGCTTGTTTTAAAACTGTGAGAAGAGCTGCTACAGCAGCCTTCTTTGTGGTGTGTCGTAGTTGAGCACTGGTTTTTCCCCAGTATTGGATCTCCATCACCTCCGTGCGCCTTCCCTCCATACCCAATCCCTCCACCAGTCTGGCTCTGCAAGACGGGATTCATTTTCACACTCTTCTTGCCACCCCTTGCTTCAGTTTCAGGAGGATGAGGGTAGGGGATTAATCTGAGATGTTATGTGAAAGAGACATTCCCATGATGTAGAAGTCAGTGTGGAATTTTGGTTTATTTTTCCTGTACTTCGATGGAGTATGTTTTTCCCCTAACATATAGCTGTTTTCTCTGATTTTTAGTAATCTTACTATTTTTGGAGATGCAGTATAATCTTTTCCCACAGTTAAGCTGCAGGCAGGGGTCAGTCCATCCCTCGATGGTCGTAATCACATATTACCGAATTACCATTCAGTAAAACACGCAAAATCACTGTTGGCTGCATGTGGATAGGTTTTGTTTTAGCTGTGATTTGGGGTTATCTGCGACTTTGACCGCCATAAAATTTAAGGTACACACACCACCTATGTCACAGAGATGAGAAGATCAAAAGTATACTACTTACCAAGCGTCACTCTTAATATTCATCTTGCATCACACATGCGCGCCGTCTTCTTTACGTGGAGTATTGCCATTGTTTGTCCTTCAAAGATTCTGTTGGCTGTGATTCTATAGGAGACTGTGCCAGGAAAAACAAAATCCAAACCCCTTATTTTTAAGTGCACACCAGGCCATTTGGGGGTGGCACTTATTTCTGAGTAACACACTGAGTATAATAGCTTTGCAATTTGAACCCCCAGAACTATGCCAGAGACTGGACATACACGACCCTGTTTACTTTTCACCACAAGGTAAGTATCTATTCCCGTCTTGCAGAGGAAAATGCTGAACAGAGATGAAATTGCCCAAAGTTGCGCTTACAGTAAGGCTTGGGCAGGATTCAAACACTGTTCTGATTCCCAAAAAGCAAGTCTGTTGCCTCCACGCATTGTTCTCTGTAGTGCTCTAGGCTCTGTGATTTGGTGTGAGCGTTTGTGTGGTGAGGCACTCTCCAAGTCCAAGTTGCAAAGGAGCGGTGTAAAGACAGTTGCCAGAACTGTCCCCGTTAGGATTATGGGCGGGCAACCTTTCTGTAATACATGTCCCTCTCAGAGTGGGGTGAGGGGAGAGAGCAGGGGTGTGTCCTGCAGTGGAGAAGGGGCTGTGCCAGGTCCTGGTTGAGCTTCAAGAAAGAGGACCCTGAGGCCTCACAGTGACAGATTTAAACCCCCTTTTGTTAATTACCTGTCAGCAAACCCCACAAAGGCCTAAGTGAATTTATAATTCTGGAAGGTCACATTTCGTTGAAAAAAACGTTACCCTAAATAAAAACTGATAGGAGAATCCCCACTTAATTCTGTTTCAGAAAGCAACAAAAGCACAAAAAGATTGGTGGTTTTCTGAATTACCTCGAAACGTGGCTGGGGATGGGAGTGGGGGGAGCAAATTGTACAGGTACCTACATTTAGGGTAATTTGTAAATTATCAGTATAATTTAAAATTCTTCAGCCCTTGGTAACATCACTCATACAAGGCTCCTCCACCCATCGCCAGCCTCTTAGCTGCAGTCTGTCTCTCGCTCTCACTCCAAAAATAACAAATTGCCTCAAGTTACCCAGACCCACTCCACGGTTTCTGACTCCTTCTACCTGAATACCTGCCCATGGTTGGCTAGTACTTGTTCTTTTGTTATCTTGGCTGGAGTGTAACTTCGTTGTTTTTTTTTTTTTTTAATTAATCAAAGGCAGGCCTACCAATTAGCATGGCATTTCTTTCTTTTTAAGGCTACCACTAATTAACATATTTAAAAGGTCTGTACAGAGGCTGCATTGAATCGCTTCAGTGGGTACTTCCTTTGGTATTTGATAAATGGAACTTATCCCAGAACTATTTATTATTTGCAGGTCTCAGTTCCAGCTCGAGTGTATTCCTGGAGCCCTTAAATCATCTAGTATGATGTGCCAGTCTGTAAAGCAACAGGTGAACTGCACTGGCTTCCTCCACGGGCAACAGCTGAGAATGTGACTAAAAACTGCCCAGGCATAGCCTTTCTAGTAAGGACTGAATGTGATTCTTACGTTTAAGCCAGTATTCCTCTTTTTCTTTTTTTCCCCCCCTGTGAATGGGAAGGAAAGATTTTAGTCATTTTGAGTCATTGCCCTTATAAAGGATTTTAGTTTATCAGTTCACAGAAAGTGGTTTGGGTTTTTGGTTTTGGTGTTTTTTGTTTTTTGCGTTTTTGGCACACTTCAGTAAATTCATTTGAAGATTTGTTTGTCATCCTCATTAATTTGTTTTTCTCAATATGAAAACTTGGGCTTTTCCCCCTAGCTTTATTGAGGTACAATTGATACTTAATAAACTGCACACAATTAAAGGGTGTAATTTGCCAAGTTGTGACATATGTCCACATCCCTAAAACCTTCACCACAACCAACATAGTGAACATAACCATCATTCTCAGAAGTTTACTCATGTCCTTTGTTGAGCTTTCCTTCCCAATCCCCCCGCCTCCCTTCCCCAGATAACCACTGAGCTGCTTCCTGTCACTATAGATTAGTTTGCATTTCCTAGAATTCTATATAAATGGAATCATTTAATATTTACCCTTTTTCTGTCTGACTTCTTTTATTCAGCGTAATTATTTCGAGTCCCTCCATGGTGCTGTGTGTGTGCATAGTTCTTTTTACTGCTAATTAGTAGTCCATTACATGAACCTACTACAACTTGTTTACCCATTCACATATTGATGGGCATTTGGGTTGTGTCTAGTTTTTTTTACTATTACAAATGAAGCTGGCATAAATATTCATGTACAGGCCTTTGATACGTGTGTTCATATCTCCTGAGTAAACACATAGGTGTGAAATGGCTGTCATATGGTAGACACACGTTTAACGTTTTAAGAAACTGCCAGACTTTTAAAAAGTGATCAGTCGTAGGAGTTCCATTTGCTTTACAGACTCAATAGTACTTGATCCAGTCAGACGGTCAGTGTTTTTCATTTTAGTCATTCTAGTAGGTAGATGGTGGTATCTCACTGTGGTATTCATTTGCATTTCTGTAATGACCTATGATGTTGAGCATCTTTTAATGTGCTTATTTGCCATCTTCATTCGCAAAATGTCTATTCAGATACTTTCCCATTTTTCAATTGGGTGGTTTTCTTATTGTTGAGTTTTGGAAGTCTTAATATATTCTGGATACAAGTTCTTTATCAAATTTATGCTTTGCAAAGATTTCCTTCTAGTGGCTTGTCTTTTTGTTTTTTTAAACATGGTTCTTTGAAGAGCAGTTTTCAGTTGTGATGAAATCCATTTAACTTTGTTATTTTATGGGTTGTGCTTTCAATGTTGTAGCCAGGGAATTTTTGACTAACTGAATGTCACAAGATTTTTGTCTGTTTTCTTCTAGAATTTTTATAGTTTTAGGTTTTACATTTGTGTCTCTGATCCATTTGGAGTTAAGTATATATATTGTGTGAGGTATGGATTCGAGTTATTTTTGTTGTTGTTAATGGACAACAAACTTTTACAGCACCGTCATTTGAAAAACCATTCTTTTTGGTAAAATATTTTTTTAATATAAAAGCGCCTGGGTGGCTCAGTTGTTAAGCGTCTGCCTTCGGCTCAGGTCATGATCCCAGGGTCCTGGGATTGAGCCCCACATCGGGTTCTCTGCTCAGCGGGAAGCCTGCTTCTTCCTCTCCCACTCCCCCTGCTTGTGTTCCCTCTCTCCTGTCTCTCTCTCTCTGTCAAATAAATTAATTAATTAATTTGAAAAAATCTTAAAAAATAAATAAAAGTAGGACATTTGTAAAATACAGAAGAATATAAAGCCTACATCTTGCTAATCTTTAAAAAATAACTTACCTAGATACATTTAAGGTATTGTAGGAGTAGTTCTAAGTGTGTACTTTACAAAATTGGAATCATAGTATATTCTGTCCGGCTTTTTAAAATTTTAGCATTATATCAGTGTTTTCCTGTGTGATTTAATATTCTTTAAATGCATGGTTTTTAATGGCTACATGGTTATTCTGTCATAGATATATACTTTACCCCTTTTATTAGACATTATCAATTATTATTCCTAAAATATACTTTGAGCATGCTTATACTTAAATCTTTGTTTCTCACCTTTCTTTTTTTTTTGCTTACATTTAGAAATTTATCAGGTCAACATACATGAACATTTAAAGGGCTTTGATTACATATTTCCACAGTGTAGTCCAGAAAGTTTTAATGGTTTACACTCCCACCAGCAACTACTAACAAACTTTAATTCTTATGGCAAATTTTGTTCTTTTAAAAGCATCAGGGATGCTCTGGGACACCCTCTCTCTTGTTCTCCACAGCGTCTTTCTAACCTTCACTCTGGCCAAGTGCCTTGCTCCCCCTCATTCTCCTCATATGACCGTTCTACTTGGCACTGGTAAAGTTAAGCAAACTCCTTGCATCTCTTGCTTCTTTTACCAAAACATTTATGGGTTTGAATATACATTTCTCCCAGGTCAATAAAGAAGCCCCTCTTCTCATCTAAGGTGAAAAGTTCTTCCTTTTCTCAGGCTCCCATTGTGCCCGGTCTCCCAGAATGCTCCATATTTCTTCCCTGCCTCTTTACCCTCACTCAGCACAGAAGCTGCCCCAGGTCTTCCCCACCTGACATCTTGAGTTGCCCCTCAGCTACCAGACTTTTTCTTCTCTTCCAGTACAAAGCTCTTTGGAAGGAAGCATCCTTTTGTTGGAAGTCACTTCCTTCTTGCTCAATTGGCAATTCACATGGGAGTGTTTCTCCCTCCTCCTCCTTCCCCATTCTTGTCCTCCCTCCCACCCCATCCCACAGTCTTTCTTGCTGAAGTGTGGTGTCTTCATGCCTAAGTGGTGAGCTCTAGGCAAGAATTTCAGGGTGGTTCTAAAACTCATAGTAGCTTTGTCTTTTTGTGGGGCTCGCCATCTTTTTCTTCCTTCTCTTTGAAGCTCTGTCTCTGCCCTTCTCCTCTTTAAATTAGAATGGCTGTCACTAGACACCAGCATGAGTTAACCGGTAACTTGGTTTGCATCTGTCTATATAAGAGTGAGCCACACAGCCCTGTCTACCTTCTTCGCATGTCCTTTGTCACTGTGGTCAGGCACTTAAGGACCTGTCAGCTTTCCTCTAGGAAATGCCTGTTTTTGCTGTTTTTTCAGCTCTCTGCTTTAGACTACTCCAGCACCCAACTTCTGTATCTCATTCAAACAAGCATGCCCTATACCTTCTTCCCTCCCTCGGCCCCCCTCCCACTGCCCTAAGTGCTTGTTCTCAGTGCTTCAAAATTGCCCCACTTCTTATCATTAGTACGTGAGTGTATAACGTCCCAGCCACTTGGGATTCAGTGCACTTTTCTCATTTCAATCTTTACAATGTCTATAAACCACACTGCACCCCAGTCAGAGCATCATCTTAGAATCTGTAATCATCCGTGGTGCTCATCTCTGAGTTCTCCTGGCTAACTGGCATGCCCCCCCACACCCCCATGCCCCCCCCTTTCTTTATTGTACTTTCTTCAAGGTAGAAATCACCAAAACTCCACTGTATGCTTTTCCTTTTCTGACCTGAGTTACTTGTTTATACCATATAATAGTGTTCTTTACTGTTGATTTGTCCTTCTAATAATACTGCCTTATGAGGCCAACTTTTATTTTAATTAACAGGCATATCACTTCACTTGACATAAGGTGTCTATCCCGTGGTCGCAGCTCTCTTGGACATCCTAGAGGACAGGGGTCATGCCTGTTTGCATCCCCAGTAATTTCAGATTGGTGCCATACGTAATAGGTGTTGGTAATATTTATTACATCAGTGTCAGCTACTTATCTTAATAGAGCGGGAGCCACATACAATCAAGCGTTGACTCTGGGGGGTCTGAGGAAATGAAGCAGATGACTTCTGCAGAGAACTACCGGCAGTCCCTTTTCTCTCTTGATTAATGCTTATGTGGTAGGTCTTCCTTACGTATACTAACAGAACGAAGCTGTGGATAATCCAAAACCTTGAGTACTTTGGAGTACATGTTGGTGTTTCTTTGTGTGTTGCTGAAGATGGACTTGCCACCTGTGAATTCGCTTTAAAATGAATAATAGTCTCCTCATAAAGACACACTCAGGACTGAGCAGTTGTCTGTCTCCTTACTCTGCCTCTACTCTGGGGCGTTTCTGGTTTGCACCCTTGCCTGCGAACACATGGCCTCAGGGAAGCGCTCATTGGGCAGGGTTTCTCCAAGCTGTTGTTTAGAACAAGATCTACACCTAAAAGGTTTTTCCAAAAACTGTTATAGATAAAATAGTGGATTTGTTTCAAATATAAATGAGGGAAATAAGCAGCAATTTTGAGGAATGACAGTAAACTGGGAGTAATATTTGAATGAAAATATGAACCATCTAGATAACTTGTGATTTAGGGGGGAAATCTATATATCTAGGGATATTGATTTATTTACTTTTCACTTTTCAGTTTACTGTAAATATTGTATGTGTTTCACGTTTGTTTCTAATGGGAATTGAGATAGATTTTCCGTAAAGTATAAAAAATATAATGAATAAAAACCACTTTGGCTCATGTGCCATTAACCAGATTGGCTCGCACTTTTGGAATTTCAAACTAACTCTTCTTTTCTTTTTAGGTTGCCTCTTGGTGCTGCATTGGCCGTATTTGGCACCCAGAATGCTTCATTCTGTGATGGTCTATTAATAAGGTTACCTTGTAAAGTTTGGAGCAGGGCCTCAGGTAGGTGGCTTTTATCATTATATGGCATGGTTTTCAAAGTGATCCATTATTTCAGTTTCTGAATAATTTAAGATATCATATTAAAAGCTTTGAAAAGCATGCCACATAATAAGCATGCCACTTACTATTTCAAGGTCTATCAATATGGATTGTGTTCAGCAGGCCTTTATTAATAGTTATAGTCTAATGGAAGGATTGAAATACTGGCAGTGAGCAGTCTTCCTTACTTTGTGCACAAAATGCATAGCTGCTGTAAAAGCTTATTTGTTCATGTTCCCCAAATAGCCTACAGATGAACTCTTAAGCTCTTCTTTCTCCGAATCTTGCTCAGAGTAATAGACTATCGCATGTTACCACTATGTCTTCTTCCTGTCGATTGGGAGGGATCCGATGAACTACGGGCAGATGGGGAGGGCTGCTCACTCTGCTTGCTGGGATGGGGCAGATGCTAGAATAAGGAACTCCGTGGGACAAGAGCAATTTGCTAGCCTTGTTGGAAAGGGGACACACCCCGGCATCTGGACTTCCCAGCCTGTAGGTGCAGCTCAGTGCCACAGAATCAAGGTGTAGCGATACTTGGAAGTCCAGGCACCCTGGATGTGGGACCAGGTAAGTCTGTCAGCAGGACCTCACACACAGGATCGAGGTTTAGAGACCAGGACCCTCAGCCCTAGGGTAGGAAGAACAGTATGAACAAAGATGGCTGTGCCAACTGCCAGAGGATAGACTCAAGGTCATAAACTCTACTGAGGGCAGGCAGGGGCCCAGCCCTGGGGAAAGGAGGACACAGGCTGAAAGCCAGGCAGGGTCCCACAGTATACATGAACAGAGCTTTACAATCAGACAAAAGGTACATAAACTAATCTGGCTAAAATTCCTAGTTACTTTGTTCCTTTCTCTTTTCTATAAAGCTTCATTGGCTATTTCCAAACGATAAGTCATAATGGATGCAGACTGCATGTACTTAAGGAGCTGTGCAATAGAACATTTGAAAGCAGACATGTTCTGAAAATCCAGGCCGATGGAGTGCACCCTGGCTGTGTCTCCTTGCCTGTCAGGTCACCTGCGGGCTTCTGAGTAGTACATGCCCACGTGTTCCTAGCTTTCAGCACCCCTGACGGAGACAGGAGGGACCCCCAGGTGGTTGTGATGCCCCCCTAAGTTTCTCCTCCTCCGCCAAAGCAAACTAACAGCCTCCTCCTACAGGGTTTGTCTTCTGAGCTTGCTTTACACTGATTTGAAATTGCAGAAACACCAAAACATGTTTATCTGCTGTTTTGATTCCCGAAATCCCTTATTAGGACTATAGTTATGTTCAACAAATATTTATCAAGTGTCTACTACATGCCAGGACACTGACCAGGTGCTGGGGGGTGAAAGGATGAATAATAGTCTCTCTGCAGATGAATTTAGAATTCCCAGGGGTGGGGGAGACAGGCCATTTCAAGGAGAGCTTCACAGTCTATATTAGAGGTAAAAGGCGCCCTTAGGGGTAAGGTTGTGAAGTTCTTTCTCGTTCAAGTAAAATCAGCCAAGGAATGTAATTATCAAATCTCTTCTGATTGTGACGGCCTGGGCGGTGTACATGTCCTCTGGAGGTGGAGGACGGAGTGGCCGCCCCGACTTGACATTTTTGCCTGGAACTGATCCTGTTTACTCAGCTGTATAGGAATATATAGAGGTGGTTGTTTCCAGAGGTGGTTGTGACCTGGACAGTCACACGGGCATAACTTAAGGACAGAGTAATGGCACAAATAGAGCCTTCCCTGGATTGGGCTCTTTTCCATGATACAGTTTAATGCTGCTCAAGATTTTGCACACACACACGCACACACACATTTAACATTGATAACTCCTCGTACACCCATATACACTAGCCTATATTTCAAGTGCGCTTTACTTTGAGATGGCTTAAAACTAATTCTCTGCATGAGCTTTTGTAACTACATAAAACTTCTTGTCCTCATCACTTTTGTTTGAATATTTACTGTTTCTGCCTTCCGATTTGCATTTGAAGGCAGATGCAGAAGGAGTGCTTGGAGAGTTCAAACATGGAACCTAGATGATGCTGTGTTTGTCTAAATTAGGAGTATCAGGCAGTTAACCCTAAATGAGTGGAGGCATGTTCTCCAGATGTTTGGGGTCCGTCCGTGTGAATATTTTTAGAGTTGATGTCAGGCATTTTTGTTGTTGCCCCGGGAATATAAGAAGTCAGTGGTCATAAAAACAGCCCCTCACAATTTGGGAAATAGGCAATTTTCAGATTGGGCTGACCTGTGAGTCACCTACTTTATACCTAGCCAGAGCACCAATATTTGGGAAATGTTTCATATCAAAAAACAAAGCCAGGAAAACCTCTAAAAACAGTTAAAGTTCTGATGAAGCATTCTTACTTGGTATTCACATAGCATTGATTCTTTGCTCTCTCCCAAGCACCATTGCTTCCCTTTGTGCACAGTTCCCCTCACACATCCTCTTTGCAAATTTACTGACTAAAATTGCCCTATGTGACCAAAAGGGAATTACCTGGTATACCACCCATGTGTATTTTTTTAGCTTTTTATTTTGATGAGATTACACAGCCTTAGGGGGAAGAATCCTCCATGTAGTTGTTAAAAGGAAATGCTGACTTCTAAGTTATGGATCATTAAAAGAGAGCTTTTAAAAGAGAAGAAAAAAATTTTTAACTTGACATTTATGTTCTATATAATAAATAACCAATGAAAATATTTCAGAATTGGAAGACAAAATCTGATGGTCTCTTCCTTCTGTCTGGATACTCCTAGAAAATGTAATAAAACAGCCATACCCGGGTTCAAGGTGGCCCAGAAGGAACATCCTAATTGTACAGAGAACTGATGTTGAGATTTGTTGGTTCCACTTTGGAATCCGTTGACTTTTTCCTGTCGGTTCTTAAAAACAAATAGGTCTCCTTTTTCTCTTCACTTGTCTGTTGGCTTTTATTATTTGTATATTAAACATAAGGCTTTCTACATATGAGTAAGGCTAAATTTTATGCTAAGTTTCAAAAGGGTTGTGCTAGAACTACATTTTAATGACCTGCTCAGAAGTTGAAAACATCAAGTATGGTCATTGAAAACAGGCAGCCTTATTTTTACTAGTTTTAGTTAACTGTGACTTCTATAGGAAAACAAGCACTGTAGTTTTCAGTATTGGGGGCATAAAATGTGTTAATCAGGTACCTGCTGACAACTTGGGTGGATCAGGCACAATCCCAGCTCTTTGCCCTGTCTCCTGCTTCTTTCTGTCCTCTTGAGGCATCAGCAGCCCCATCTCACCATCTACCTATCCAGCCATCCTTCCTGCTCTGTGCCAGGCCTGGGTTCAGGTACCAGGCGTGGTTTCACTTTAGCAGTTTTTATTAGGAATGGGGACTGGATTGATATTACCTATGTGAACTGATTTCTTAGCAATGGATCAATCCGAGAAGGCTTGTTTTCTGAAACAAATATTTTAGATTTTACGGCAATTGCTGTTGTTTTAATCTAAGACTTTACAAATAGCCGGTAAGTTTCAAAAATACCTTTCTCGTGGCTTAGTTTGTTGGACCAAATTGTATCCATACCGTGTTATTTTTTACTTGAACATAGATACGTATATTCTGTCCTATGTCCTAGGTCTGTTACGGTGATTGAGCAAACCTATAGTTCGTCTTGATGCTAGAAGGCACTTGCCCTGCTTTAATTATTTTCATTCATTAAAAAAAAAAACAAACAAACACTTTTATGGGAAACAGCAGTGAATAAATAAAACTGACACAGCTTCTGCCCCAATGCCGCCTACAGTCTATTTGTAATAGTCTTGCAAGATATACTTCTCCTTTTATTATCCATTAATAAGGGACTTTACAGACCTACAAAAATTGAATGCTGTAAAAATTTCCACGTAACGTTCACGATCAAAAAAATGTGCTAACTATGCCGTTGCCCTTACTTCAGTACTGGTCCGCAGTTATGTTATCTTGTTCATTTCTTTCACATTATCCCAAAAGCTCTGTTGTGTTTCGTACATGTGAATTAAAATATTAACTGTTGTTAAGTTTCCTTTTGCAAGCTACCTGTTTATGCGAAAAACATGTTTTAAGCAAATGTTGACATTTTCTGCATTGTTTACTCCTGGTGTTTTATGATTAGCATATGGAAGCATAAATAAAGCTTTGATTATCGATGGCCTTTGCCCTTAATCATCAAAGTGTATATTTGATTTTTAACTTAATTATGAAAGAATTATTGATGCAGGTAAGTGTTGTAAAAATTCACAGCTGTTAGACAAATGACAGTCAGAGTTGTGGAATGGCAAGTATAGAAACAGTTTCCAATACAGGGCTGTTCTTATGCCTGCATCCTCATAGGAATTTGTTTTAGTAGACCCTCTGATGTATGATTCATTTTTGCTGGTTATGTTTCTGTGTGAGTCACTGTTTTAGAATGTAAAACATAGGACAATGAACACGTGTGTGTGCACGCACACACAATGTTCCCTTTACTTACTGTTTTTATGTATGCAAAGTTGCCCTAGAAAATAAATGTGTGTTCTTGTACCAGCAAAAACTGGAAGGGCATCCTGAAGTGTGACTTTCTCAGGGCGAGTTGAAATGGGTATATGGGTATATTGCTTCACAATTCTTAGATCAAGGCAAAGAAGAATTTTAATCCTTTGAAAAGCATAATAACCGCTCTTTGACACATAAAAAAGAAAGATAGGAGTACACATTTTTTTTCTTTAGATTTTTTTTTTTATTTTTTATTTGAGAGAGAGGATGAGAGGAGAGAGAGAGCACCTGAGAGGGGGGAGGGTCAGAGGGAGAAGCAGACTCCCTGCTGAGCAGGGAGCCCGATGCAGGACTCGATCCTGGGACTCCAGGATCATGACCTGAGCCTAAGGCAGTCGCTTAACCAACTGAGCCACCCAGGAGCCCCAGGAGTACACATTTTGTTGTAGACTTTTCAGAATAGTAGTTACAATACTTTTTAAAAGTCTTTCTTATCGCTATAAAAAAGAACACAGATAATTTTAGTTGACATTTTAGTTAGGATTACATAAATGCAAATGGTATATTTTTCAGTGTTTATTTTATCAAGCCAAATAATAATGAACTCTAACTGGCTCCCGGTTTCCTTTGTTTGGGGAAATAATTAACAGCCCTTTGAAATTAGTGGGTCACTCATAAGAACTCAAAATAGTTAGATTGAAGTTAGGGAAATTAACTGTGACTTTGGAATTATGTTTTGTGATAAGATGAATGAAAATGATGGCTTTATTATTTTATTTCAGGCTAAAATATGTAATGGGTAATTTGTAGACTATAGTAATATTTTAAATCAAGATAGAAATTTTAAACTGTATTGAAATACTTTATTAAAAGAAGCAAAGTCTTATATTTGTTTCCTTTTGGGGATCATATTGGCAGCTCTGATAGAGAAAATAGGCACTATTCCCTGTTCTTGTCTTTTAAATGTAATAATGGGATTTATCCACTTGCGTATTGGTTTGCCAACCTACCCTTCTCCTAGAATGCAGCCATATAAGAGTGAAAAAGGAATTTTAAGGCTTATGCCCCTTCTTGACCACATACATGCTGTCAGGATATTCAGCTTCTATGAGCCTCTCACCTTAAAATGGCAGTGATAATAAATGCATCCACCTCTCGGGTCCATTGAATTTTCCAGAGAGGTCATAGAGATGAAAACACTCTACACTTGCAAGGTATTTATATTATTAAAATAACACAATACACAAAACAGGCTTTCATGTTCGTAACTACCCTACCAAAACCTCAGTATGTGCCCTGGGCAAGTAAGTATTTACAAAGTTAATTTTATTATTTTGCAATTTTGATGTGCAGAATTCAGTTCTTCCGTTTATGCATGTCCTGTGCTTTACAAAAGAATGGAGCTTTTGCTTTAACTTTTTAAATATCTTTTATTAGTCTGAATTTTTATTTTTCTTGTTTTTTTAAACTATGAGAATATGCTGCTTTCAAATATACCTTTATTATTTTTGTAATGATGCTTGAATGTTCTCTAGCAAATATTTTATTTATGCACCAAATTCTATGTGAAAATTTGATATCAGGAGAAATTAATTAGATTTGTGTTTGGAAGGTTACGTAAAATTGTTTCCATTTAGCTTGTCATTGGTGAATCCTTTTATTATTGTATTTTAACCCATTTGATTTATATTATCCCCCTCATGTTCTTAAAATCACGATTTCTGAACGTTCATCTTTAAAATATTCAGAGCTTATTAATCTCTTTATGCCCTGTAGTCTCTACAGTAGATAATCCTGGTTGTTTTTTCTGCCTTTTGACCATTCTTTTCACATTTACTTGTACAATCAAGAATTATTAACAGATTTTTTTCTCTATGCATGTTCTTAGTTTACTGAAGATCATGCCAATAGGCATTTTTTACAGATATTTTAAGATTTTTCGACAATGATCTTTTAAAACCCAATGATGCCTTGTTTCTGATACCTCTGCAGCAAACCCATATTTAACTTCCCTTGCACGCTTTTGAAATCTAAAGAGTGCAGAGTTATTGCTACATTTTAGCAGTCAGCAGGTGTTGCAGGTAACAAAAGTGCAGCTCAGAGAGGCCCGCCTTGCACAAGTGTGTGCCCTGTGGGCAGATGAGGTGCTTTCTTTGGGAGTCTGCTCTTCTTTGGTGAGGTTCCAGATGCGCGGAGTTTGTCTCTTCCATGAAATTATTAAGCTTAATGAAATTTTGATCAGTTTGGTTTACAGAGAGTAACCCTAATATCCATTTCTCTCAGTAGGCAAGTTAGATTTAAAAAAATTAAAAACTGAATTTGGGAAAGAAGTGGGGAGTCATTCAGCATCACAAAATGCCATTTATATAGGTAATACTACTTTACTTTTTGTTTCTGCATTTATTTGGTCATGTAAGTGTGCTTAGAACTAATAAAAATTTGCAACTGGTGAAAATTAATGCATGACTCGTCAGCAGAGTATGGAATGTAAGCATGTGCCATGAAATTGCAATTCTTTTATCCTTTATTTTCCATCATTTACATACTGATTCCATTTAGAGTGTAGTCCATTCTTATTTTTTGTTTCACAGATCGGCCAAAATGGGAAGGACTGGATTCCGCTCTCTTCCACGAAGAGTCAATGGGACTGGCTAAGATCAAGGTCTGAGGCTTTTTCCATCTGTCATCAGGTATGCATTGAACAAGAATCACTACAATTCTATGCATGTATCCTTAAAGTATTTGATATGCATATTATGAATGTGGACTTTTATTCAATGTTGAGCTCACAACCTTATATTATCCTGTAGTTTTAAATGCACCTATAACTAATTTGAGTTTTGTAATATGTTGAGATGAAAAGATATTATTAGCCATGAAAAAATTTCAGCTGGTCTTAGAAAAGTGTAATATTTGAAATCTACAGTTCTTCATTGCTCAGTATGTACATGCAAAGATAACAGAATTCACTTGTTACTCCCTATTGAGTATCACCAAATTTAATATAATCAAATGTTTGTATATTGTTTCATGGTGTACTTTCAATACCTTTTTTTCATTGACTTAGAAGTTATCATTTTTATCTCAACTGGAATTCTCTGCTCCTTATGCTTGGAACTCTTAACACAACAATAACAAATATGACCAGTCTTTGAAATATTTGCAGATACTAGTTATATACAGGGACTTAGATACGTGGCATTCCGTGTTGATTTTACAGTTAACAAATTTATCAGCTTATTTCCCACAGTGCTCTAAATAGGTGCATAAAAGCATCATGTTAGGAAATCAAGGAGTCAGAATTACTGTTTTTTTCCTGCCTTGGCAGAGTACTTTCTACCAATTTACAGTGTCATTGCCGGTCACAGCAGAATAGCTGCGTAGATAGTTCTGGGAGAGCTAGAGAAGTTGGCTCTTGAATGGGAATGTAGCAGGGAAAGAACAAGTCCCTGAAGTTCAGGAAATCTAAAACCAGGGGAGCATGTTATGTTAGCATATTAGTAATGTCATTTGTGTTAACTGTGTTAACGTCACTTTTAAACTGCAGAGGAGATTTAGACAGTTTGCACAGCTTGAAGGGAAGGCCTTGTCAAGGTATCTCCTTACTGAGGAAGAAAGGGTGCACAAAGCAGACACTGGTTAATTTGCCCACAGGCCTTACCTTTTAATCAAGTGAGTGGATAACTGCCCTATTTTGCCTGTTTAGTGACAGCCTCTACATTAAAGCACAGCGGGATCTACTGTAATATACATGTAGTCTTACAGAAATTAGGTTAAATTTAGGGCCCCTGCAAAAGTATAACTGGAATCTGCAGGACTCAGTATGTCTATACCTAGCTTGTAAAGGCAAACTAGGGCCAGTCCAATGCCAAAACAAGGGCTATAAAGAAACTGGTTTTCGTTTGTTTCTAAATACATAATAGGATGAAAAATACAACTGAGTCGTAGTTGATTAATCATCATTTAGCCACGCGCAGTTTTCACTTCAAAAAGCAGATCTTTTTTAAGAGACATTTCTGTGTCTCTTAAGAGTACATTTCCAGACTGGCGCTCATGAAACTCGAGTCCCTTTAACTCTTTTATATCAGGTGGATCTTTGGGGAGTTGGTTTCTTACTCTGAGAAATACAGTTGATAATATTCACTATCTCTTGTCCATGAATTTCCAAAGGTTCCAATCAATTTAAACATTTTTGTTTAAGTAGACATAATCTTTGCTGTACGATCTGTACATGTCATTCTTCCTCACAGCACCCATAGTGAATTGAAACTCTGATACACCTTTTACCTGAAATGCCTCCATAATGATGTGTCCTCGCACAGGTATTGTGCTCCAAGCCAAAAGTCGCACTGGTGTACTGCCCACGGGTTACAGGTGTGCCAAAGACTGATCCCCTCAGCTCTTGGGGAGGCCTGAGGACTCTGGCTCATCCACTAACCTCAGTGTGCCCAATGAACAGAATCATTTTCTGTGATGTGCAAAAAGGTGAGGAAAATTAAACCTCGACCAAATCTTTTCCCCCCCCACAAATGATAAGGAGCCCTGATCCTCACCTCAAATAACTTCACAAGGTGTTACCATTCCCAGAATGCATATTTGTTACGAAGAGAAGTCATTTCCACTCTTGACTCGGAAATCCCTCTGTGTGTGATGACACTGGTATTGAGAGCAAATTTCCACTCTGGGTGGTGCCTTCAACTCTTTCAGGCCTCCCGTGTCTGCATTAAGCACTTTTTCCATGGACCAAACGGTTCACAGGGTGCCTAAAAGAGTTTCCAGTCTCTTACCCGTATTTCTCTATAACACAGAGTCTGACTAGAGTTGACTTGCACAAATTAAGAGGCTTTTTCGACCTTAAGATATTTGCAGAAATATTTTTCTGTTCTTAATCAGATTTCTGTTGTCTAATCCCTTGTCAAAATTGAAGCTTCATAATGCTACTTTGAGTGTCATGTTTTGATGCTTCGTGAGAGTTCCTGAAATCACTACTGCTTTCCCTAAGTACAACATTTGTCAGGTGGAATTTCTGGGGGGGGGTGTGAACTGTTCATTCTGAGCAATGCGTTAATGTGTATTTTGGCAAATGTAAAGAAACCTACAGATATTACATTAGACCAGCTGAATCCATTTTATGGTTTCTTTTTGAATTCAAAAGCATCACATAGCAAATAAAAATTTTAAAAATTAAATTTAGTTACAAACTAGTTGTTTCTTATTTTTTTTTCCAGTCCCTTTTTGCTTTCTTTTACGACCACATGAAACTTGAGAAGCCACCTAAAGCTAAATCATTTAGTGGAGTTGGGCAGTTCCCAAGTGTCCAACAAGAAGGCCTGCTTTAGGCTGCGATGGCCACTGTCATTCCTGGTGATTTGTCAGAAGTAAGAGATACCCAGAAAGTCCCTTCAGGGAAACGTAAGCGTGGTGAAACCAAACCAAGAAAAAACTTTCCTTGCCAACTGTGTGACAAGGCCTTTAACAGTGTTGAGAAATTAAAGGTTCACTCCTACTCTCACACAGGAGAGAGGCCCTACAAGTGCATACAACAAGACTGCACCAAGGCCTTTGTTTCTAAGTACAAATTACAAAGGTATTAAACTCTATTTGTCTTTCAGATTATATTTTCTATTATGTTGGCCCATGTCAAGCCATTGTAAACGTATATATGATTGTATACACGTTCTTGAGCTGCTTTGCAGAGAGGAAATGTTAACGTAGATTAGACGTTGGCTAGCTTTAGTATTCTAAGTCACATACTTTGATGTCTTAGTGTCTTTGGATTTTTTTTTTTTAATGAAATGCTTACTGAGAGTAGAATTTCCATTTGTGCAAAGAGAGTACAAGGAGAGGGTATGGACGTTTACGTGAGTATGTTGAGTCTCACTCATTGGCTGCTGTAGTAATAGCTACGAACCAGCGAATCCTGAAGTGGCCACTTCAGCGGCTCGAGCTCTGCAGCGCTGAGGGGTATTGACTGTCCTCGTAGCGCATGTTCAGTTAAAGCGTGTCCGTTAGCAGGGAGCCTCTGTGTTAGCATAGCAGCTTAGCTTCCATTTGAAAAGTGACTCCCTGCCATTTGTGTCGTGATACTGACAGAATATGTCTGTGTTTCAAGGCACATGGCTACTCATTCTCCTGAGAAAACCCACAAGTGTAATTATTGTGAGAAAATGTTTCACCGGAAAGATCACCTGAAGAATCACCTCCATACGCACGACCCCAACAAAGAGACGTTTAAGTGTGAAGAGTGTGGCAAGAACTACAACACCAAGCTCGGGTTCAAGCGTCACCTGGCCTTGCATGCCGCGACGAGCGGCGACCTCACCTGCAAGGTCTGCCTGCAGACTTTCGAGAGCACGGGAGTGCTGCTGGAGCACCTTAAATCGCACGCCGGCAAGTCGTCCGGCGGGGTGAAAGAGAAAAAGCACCAGTGCGAGCACTGCGATCGCCGCTTCTACACCCGGAAGGACGTCCGGAGACACATGGTGGTGCACACAGGAAGGAAGGACTTCCTCTGTCAGTACTGTGCACAGAGATTCGGGCGGAAGGATCACCTGACTCGACACATGAAGAAGAGTCACAATCAAGAACTTCTGAAGGTCAAAACAGAACCGGTGGACTTTCTGGATCCATTCACCTGCAACGTTTCTGTGCCTATAAAAGATGAGCTCCTGCCGGTGATGTCCTTACCTTCCAGCGAACTGTTGTCAAAGCCATTCACAAACACTCTGCAGTTAAACCTCTATAACACTCCGTTTCAGTCCATGCAGAGCTCGGGACCTGCCCACCAAATGATCACGACTTTACCTTTGGGAATGACGTGCCCAATAGATATGGACGCTGTCCATCCTTCTCACCACCTTTCTTTCAAATACCCATTCAGTTCTACCTCATATGCCATTTCTATTCCTGAAAAAGAACAGCCACTAAAGGGGGAGATTGAGAGTTATCTGATGGAGCTGCAAGGTGGCGTGCCCTCCTCATCCCAGGATTCCCAAGCATCATCATCTAAACTAGGGTTGGATCCTCAGGTCGGGTCCCTCGATGATGGTGCAGGGGACCTCTCCCTGTCAAAAAGCTCTATTTCTATCAGTGACCCCCTAAACACGCCCGCCTTGGATTTTTCCCAGTTGTTTAATTTCATACCCCTCAATGGCCCTCCCTATAATCCTATCTCAGTGGGGAGCCTTGGAATGAGCTATTCCCAAGAAGAAGCTCATTCTTCTGTGTCTCAGCTGCCCCCCCAGACACAGGATCTTCAGGATCCTGCAAACACTCTAGGGCTCGGCTCCCTGCACTCCCTGTCAGCAGCGTTCACCAGTAGCTTCAGCACGAGCACCACACTGCCACGTTTCCATCAAGCTTTTCAGTAGGAGTCCAAGACGTGGACTGATTACAGAAACCTACGTGTAGCCCTGCCTTAGATGACCATTTTTATTTTAGTGCCTACTTTAAAACAGCATAAAAACTTCTGCTTTTGTACAGTACCAATTTTCATTAAGCCAGTATGAAATAGAAACAGGCTTTATACATGAGCTTTGGAACCATTTGCGTTCAGTTATGTTTACCTGGGTATTTTGTCCACACTCACTGCCAATTGTCGTATATTAAGATGATTTTTCCTCTAGGAAAGCCATTATTAGCAGTAAAGTCTTACGAGTCCCACGTTTAAATCGCTTTGAGATCTTAAAATTTTCAGTTCTGTCCAATAACAGTGGCTCTACCTTTTGACATTTGGCTCATTAAAGATTTTTGCAATAGAATGTACATTTTCTAAAATGTATATGAATAACCTGAGTTTTTAAATTTTTACTAGTCTCTAAATGGATTCATAAGCAAATGTTCTCAGATGAATTCAGAATCCAGTTTGGGGAGATAATAGATGTTTCTTAGATATACCGTAATTTCAGGTCAGTATATTTTGAAGATTTTGCTATTGTCTGGCTCAAATATTTGCCGTCTATATTATGCACATATAAGGAAAACAAAACCTAAACACAAAGCACCAGTATTTATAGCAAAAAGAGACTCCTGGTGAGGTGACGCAGCATTCCATGTTGCTCAGTAGTTGGCCTAAAACTCGTACGCAGGATATTTTGCCACGTTGCAAAGTTGCTCTCTTTCCCATTTAATAGTACTCATCGTGTTACGGCATCGGAGTCTTCAGAGTCGACGTATGGCTAGATCTCTTTCATCTTTCACGGCCAAAGGGTGGGTCAAGTGCAGCCAGCAATTCTATTTTAATTGTCAGTCCACAGTTAGTCCAGAATCGAGAGCCACTGTGGAACCACAGATGTCAGGGGTGTTTATCCCAGAGTGGACTGTCTCTTCTTCTGTGGCGGGATAGTCTCCTAAGAAGAAAGATAGATGTATGAAGCACTTGGTTCAGCTTGGGAACTGGTCTAGGGATCCTGGCCCTTGTTGCCAGGGTTGGAAACTAGACTCTTCAGGAGTAAAGGAAAAGCATATCGCTCACATCACTTCTTGTGAACTTAATACAGTTTTCTCTCCCATAAGAGCCCCAAGCAGAAAACAAAACAACAACCCTACCCCCATGGTATCTTTCTTACTCCGTGTTGTTTATCTTTCCTTGCTATCTTCGGATGGAGACTTTAAAATTAAATGCATTAGAAAACTATTTGAGGAATGACCACAAGGTTTTAAGCGACTAAAAATATATACAGTAAAACCCCTTTTACACGTCTCTGGGAAATCGGGGGAGAGTTGCAAATCAGTTGAATTTGTAGTGGGGAGGGAATCTAAAGCAAAACAAGCACTGTCTTAGTTAATGTGAAAGTAACAATCAAGAATATTGTGTTGACTGAATAAAATAGTTACTGTGGGCTTTCCTCAGATTAGACAACCACCATAACCTTTTTGAAGGTCAGTTTATACTTTTCTAAATATTGGTTAGGACATCAGCCTCCGAAACATATCTATTAAGCACTTGTTAACACCTTATTTTGGGACCCTGTCTTTTGGGGTGGGTATGAAGGGGAAGGTTTATAGAAGAGTATATATCTCTTAAAAAAAAAAAAAAAAGAAAAGAAAAAGAAAAATATTTTCTGAGCACTCATTAGCCCTATACAGAAGCTTGTTTTTTCATTTATAGGGCCAATTATCACTGCAGATTGCGATGTTTACCAAGAATTTCTTAAAAATGAGTGCAGATTACTGAATATAATACATTATTTAAAATATTTGGGAGTAGTATAACTTGTGGAGAAATGTAAATTGTAATAATGTAAATGGGGGTTTCACTATATATATTATACACACACACATACATACACACACACACATACACACATATATCGCACTTCATAGAATCAGAGTTGCTCTCTTAAGGGAGCTTTGGCTCCTGATATTTTATCATGCTCCTATTTTTTTTTAAATTCTAGGAGCAGTAGTTTTTATACTTATGTATTTAAATTTTATTATAAAAAATTACATTTTATAAAAAAAGTGTGTTCCAAAGGCATTAAAATTATATATGTTTTAATAAGGAAATACATTTAAAATTTTTCAAACTGCTCCTAAGCTTTTGATTAGGAGAATATTTGCTCTGAAAGTAGACTTTTAGCTCTGCTTTATTACTGCTTCCTTTAGTTTCTATGAAACAGATTGCTTACTTAAATCATTAGTTGAATGATTAGTGTTCAATATTGCTTTAATCGCCATTAAAAAAAAGGAAAAAGAAATTGGTGACAGAGCACAAATAAATAGAAAACCTATTTTTACGCAGCCGTCACAAATACAAGTGTAGAAGCACTACTTTACTTTGTCTAAAATTTGCTTAAGGAGAAGTCAAGTCAATGACCTGAGACGTCGGCCTTAACAGGCTGTATCTCACTGCTAATAAACAATTAAAAAGGGAGTACCAGGATTTACTCAATAAAGCATTTTGGAAATGGGGAATGGTGCCATATATGTATATATATTTTTTAGCCCGATTCTCGCCCTGCATGGAATTCAGATACATGGAGGCACATCTTTCAGGGCACCAGGGTTAAAACTGTAGAGTCTTAATTTTCATGTGAACACCTCTCGGCCTGTTGCCGCCTCATAGACTTGAAATAATACTTCCAAGGAAGAGGGAATTCAGCTCGTGTGTTTTTCAGATTGACTCTACTGGTCACCAAACCCTTTTTGAGAGAATTTCTGTTAAACATGAGGCAGATTCATTTATCTTAATTGCACAATGGTCTAACAAGGATGTAACGCAGAACTGGCTCTTTTTTTCTAGAAAAAAATTGACATTTGTTTTTACATCAACTGGGTGTGATTAAAAATAATTATTGCCAATGCTGTTTTCATTCTCCCCGTGGCCAGAATCATCATCCTTGAAATTTCTAGTAGTGCCTTTGCTTGTTTTTTTTTAAAAAAAGGGATTATCATTAAGTAAAAATATTTCAGTTTAGAATTTGGACCTCAGACAAGATATTGAACCTCATTCAGTTTGAACTTCCACACGTGTGTACAAATTCAATCACCAGACACAAAAGCATGAGTGTGGAAGGGTCTCAGCACTGTAAGCAATATTATCCACTGATGTATGCAAATACCATCTTTATAGTTATTGGTCATTGTTAAAATTCACATTTTAAAATCCTATTACCAAGTGCAGTTTTCAGAAACTTCAGTTGTCCTGGCTGATCACACACCACTCTTTGTGCAACTTTTTAATTTCACTTAGTGTTTCTTCCAAGCTATGTATTTTTGCCTATTTGTTGCTTGTGCTTTATTATTCTTAGTCATTTGTGGAATATAGTGATATATTGTGTTAATTTGGACAGTAGCGGTTTTTAAAAACCATATACTGACTGAAACATGAGCCAGAGCTGATTGCTTTATTAAGCTAATAATGAATGTTAAAGAGTACATATTTCAGGATCATTCATCTAGTAAGCAATACACATATATAGGCCAATATTTTTTTAAAAAATAGAGCTTGGTCAACCTCTATACTACACATATTACAAGATATAGCACTTTCAAAACGAATCTAAACCTTTACAGAAACTTTCTTATAGGTTATGCCTTTTATTTTAAGACTTATTATAATTTGTTTCAAGTGCCATTAGATGATATATATGTAGGCCTTTGATATATAATGCTTTGTGTTCAAAAATGGTAGATGGTATTTTAAACAGGTACATTTTAACAGTGTTTTCTTATCAATTTGCTATATTGCACAGAATCAGTGTGTGTCTTTTCATAAGGTTTTACAATGGTTTATTTTTTTACAAGGTTTACGTGTTTCAAAACACACTGTCTTCCCAGTATGTAAATTAAAAAATACCAGTTCGCCCAAGTTGCTTCTAGCCTACTGAGATCCATGTGACATTGGAGGAGGTCTTTTAAATGTCGAGTATTCTTCATTAGCAATAGTGGACTGTTATCTCTGACAAATAGTGCCTAAGTTGACTTGGTCTTCTTTTTCTCACACTGTGTCAGCAGCCGTGTCTACAACAAAGATAGTCTGTCATGATTCCATAGATCCACATAAGTCGCCTTGTGTAGTTTTGTGCTAGAAACCCATACGGAGCGCCTTTTGGATCACATAAAACAAACTGCCCACGTTGGTAAAGGCACACTTAGATCATCACCCTTAGGCCCTTCTCCGTTATCAACCCTTTGAGGATGGAAAGGCAGTGTCTTTTGCGAAGTTTATCTAGCTCTAGAAATGACAGAACTATTGCTAATGTATAAAACACTTCCTTGTATAAGCTTCAGTGGTACAGATGAACCAGAATGAATGTTTATCTTCTCAGAAACACTCCTTCAATATTATGTTGGATCATGCTGCTAATGTAACTTGGGATACAACTCTTCATGGTGCTACAAACGTCTCTGTCTCGTTCAGTCATATTTTTTTAGCCATAGGATAAAAAGGACTCCATTAGGCGTAAAGGTGTTCAATATATTTTTATACTGTGACTTAATCTGTCATTAACAGACTTTTACACCACCCACCACAATGTATTCACGTGCACTTGCAAAAGGAAATCTTGGACGTGCAAATGTTATCAGAACAAACCCAGCTTTTGTCCACAAGGTGACTATAACTCAGAATGAAAAGTGGGCTTTATAATATGGTGTGGAGTGAAGAACATGCTGTATGTTACTAACAGCCCTTTGAATTTAACAAAAACTGGGAATCCATTAGGAAATGGATTGCATCATGCCTGAACATAAGCTGGACTGCTGAAATTGTATTCTTAGCTGACTAAAAAGTGTTTGGACTAGTACTCTAAAAATGTTCTAATGATAAAGTTTTGAGTCAAAATAGAAAAGAAAAATCTGCATTCCAGGCTGAATTTTGTATATTTTTATTGCATTTAAAATCGCTATTCTGTGATATTGGGAAATCAAGTGGCTTATCATGTATATCATGTACTTAAAATGTATTCACAAACTACTGTTGTATTTGTATAAAATATAGACAAAGATCATATTTTTTGTGTGTGTATAAGCTCTGTAAAATAGCAATCACATTATGAAGCTGCAGTGATACTACATTTTAAACATCCACATCCAAAGAAGCAGGCTATTTATTGTCCAGTTACCCAGATATAAAATATTAATTTGCTGCTAATGAAACAATAGTACTGCAGCTTCTTGTGGCCTACAGTGTTATGTTTGCTGTAAGAAAAAGATATGTGAACTCCACAAAATATATGAATAAAATTATAGAATGGCTTTAGATAATGTAGATCTTCCTGAAATTTTAATAGATGATACATTTCTATTTGGTATAACTTTTTCTTTTCACTTTGAATTTTAAATATCTTCTCATTGGGTAAATACACGATTCTAATAGCGGACTCAAGGACAATACTTTGTTGTTGAAACAAAATGTAAAGTTCCGGGGTTTCTTTTGTTTTAAAACTTTTGTACCTTTAAAGGAAGGATAGAAACTGTAAATAAATTAAAAAAAAAAAAAAGCCGAACAATCCTGCATCAAAACTAATCCAGGTGAGCATCCAAAAAAAAATTCCAAAAAGACGATTAGAATGTATAAACAATAACGTCTCTTGTTCGTGTGAGATAAGATTGGCATTAAGCATTTCTTTAACACTTGCTGTCTGCCGGTGCTATCAATTATCCTTTCAGAAGTTTCCTTTAGGCTCTTTGTCTAAAATTTTGCTGAAAACCCTCCCTTGACAGCTATCTGGACCAAAACACACACACCACTTCGTCTAAAACTCCATCACTGAAACGGCAATGCGGAGAGCGACATTATTTGAGGATTCAGTTAATAATCTGAGCAGGAATCAGTTGTAGAAAACATGTTTTATGTATCTCACAGCACCTTTTTCAGGGCGATAGGAAAATCCCCTCTTTACCTTTGGCTTTCCTGTTTTAAGGCTCTCCCACTTTCAGAGAGAGAAAGAAACTGAACAACGATTTGCAGTGTCGGCAGTCCCTCTTTTCACCTGCTTACTTCCAGAAAATCGAAAAGCATGCCTTTGTTAATTCTTAACGTTAACACTAAATACATCTTTATTTAAATTCATGCATATGAAGTATTTCAAGGACTGTTTATCAAAATATGATGCTTTTCTTAATTACGATACTTCGAAAAAGTGTGTTTGGGATGCATTCACTTAAGGTATAATCTCCCTTATGGAAAAGTAATTCGAAATGCAGTTTGTGCATTTTTCTTTTGTGTCACTGTTAAATGAAAAAGTTCAAACCAGTGGTTTACCATTGAGGGGAGACGGAATTTCAAGTCTGATTATAGATAGCTTGAGTTTTGCTGTCACTTTTCCTTAATCAGACATTTCTTCAGCAAAGCGCATCACTTTGTGCTAAGTCCTAGGGGTATTCCAAAGAAATCAGCTTTATAAAGAGAAGGTTGTTTTCTGATTAGGCATCCGCGTGATGATGACAGCATCATTGCAACTGCTGGAAAGCCTAAATATTGTATTGAACCATACCCAGTTACCCGTTTTTTGGAGATCAAAAATGGTCAAATACTGGCACTTTCAGCCTAAAACTAAAACAAAACAACAAAACCCAGAATGTCTTGACTTCCCTGCATTCTATTCAACACTAAGGTCAATAATAAATTTTTCTACTCCGAAGATGTTTGACTTTTGGCTAGTGTGATGGTTAATTTTATGCGTCAGCTTGGCCGGGCCGGGGTACCCAGACAAGATGTTGCTGTGGAGTTATTTTTTAAGATGTGATTAACATTTATAATCAGTTGACCTTATGGGGCGCCTGGGTGGCTTGGTTGGTTGTGTCCGACTCTTGGTTTTGGCTCAGGTCATGATCTCATGGGTCATGAGATCGAGCCTGTTTCCCTCCCCAGGTTCAGCAGGGAGTCTGCTTGAAGATTCTCGCCCTCTGCCCCTACCCCCACTCTCTCTCTCTCTCTCAAATAAATAAATAAATCTTTAAAACACTGCCCTCCATAATGCGGGTGGGCCTCATCCAATCAGTTGAAGGCCTTAAGAAGAAAAGCCTGAGGTTCCCCAGCCAGAGGGAATTCTGCCCCCAGACTATCTTTGGACTCAGGCTGCATCAACTCTTCTCTGGATCTCCAGCCTGCTGGCCTGCTCTGCAGATTGTGAACTTGGTCAACCTCCATGATTACATGAGCCAATTTATATATATATATATGTTTGTACACACATCTGTCATTATATATATATATATATATATAACATACACACACACACACTTATATGTTTGTACACACATCTGATCGGTTTGGTTTCTCTGGAGAACCCTGTTTAATACAACTAGTTTCAACTGTCATTCTTTAATTGTGCTGGTTTTACCTTGAAAGAAATAGAAATATTTTCCTCTCTGATACACTGTTATGCCAGAGAACGTAAATTCCTAGGTTCTGACTGCTTTAGAAAAGAAACACACACACACACACAAAAGAGCACAGTGCTTGATGGAGATTGTGTCCATAAAGGAGTCCTCGGAATCTCCTTTTCTGTAGTTATTTTGGCTCCCATTATTGCAGATTAAAAGGGTTTTCTCCTAATGAACAAGTTTTTTAAAAATGAGAACAGGCTAATCTTGCTTTACTCAGTAGAAGCATACTTGAAATGTAGACCAATATTTATTATACATGCACACGTGGAAATGTGAATTAAATCTTTTTTGAAAACAGGCAGTCCATTTATAATAATACCACTTATAATAAGACTTGGGGTTCTGAGGGAATGAGAGTCAGAAGTATAATGGATCCTCACATAAGCTACGGGATTTTCTGTTTTATGATATTAGAATTGTTGCAAAGATTTAACTTTTGGTTTATTCTATTTGTAATTAGAGAACTTTAATCTTTTTACAGGGCAGGGGTGGGGGAGCCCTTTCAAAGTGTTGTCAGTGCGTTCGGTAGTCTTATTGGAATGATGTTGGTAAACTGCCCTGCTTCTAAAAATATATAAGTGATCTGTTATTAGCATTCACACACCCCTGATGACATTTCTAAGAAGAAATGTAACCAGATTTTCATGCCCTGGGAACGTTCATTGTGAAAGTAGGTTAATAGCCTAAGCCATGCCCTATTTAAGATTTCAAGGTATGTCAGCTTTTCCCACCCCAGAATTAGTGGTGCTCAGTGGCTGTCACAGATACACACCCTTTCAAAGGTCTCAAAGACCATATTGTTTAAAGACCTCAGGCAGATGAGTTCACTTCATCCCATATTCCAAATTCAATTACCTTTTGCAGGAGTAAAGTGCTACCTACTGTTGTATTTTCTGTTGTAAATTCTTTCATCTGATATTTTCATATTAACTTCTAAAATGTACCTTGACTAAGAGAGCATCAGTTTAGTACCAATTGGTGATTTGAAGGACCCTGAAAATTCTCATCCATTCTTAGCGGTCTGCCCATTGCCTCCTCTTCCTCTTTCTCTGATTTTCATGTGAAGTTAACTCACTGTTGCCTGTGCTTAGCCATCCCTTTGCCTACACTTGTCCCTGGAATGTTTCCTTTCTCTGCTCCTGCTTATTGAATCCACATGCCAAAATCTCACGATCTTCCACCCCCTTTTTAAATGATGGCTCTTCCATTCCATACCTTCTCTGGTCTCACCCACTGAAAGGTAACTTATTTTCCCTCTGAACATTTATTACAGTATATGAGATCTTCTCAAGGATGTGTATATTTTTTAACTCAGTTCTAAGTACTAGAGGGCAAAACCCTGTTCACAGAGTCCCCTGCACCTGGCAAATAACACATATTTGTTGGCTGCAGGGTAATCAACCATCTTGGTCATTAGGACACGTTTCTTTAAAGGAAATACTCTTTCGGGGTGCCTGGGTGGCTCAGCCATTAAGCATCTGCCTTCGGCTCAGGTCATGATCCCAAGGTCCTGGGATCAAGCCCCGCATCGGGCTCCCTGCTCAGCAGGGAAGCAGGGAGCCTGCTTCTCCCTTTCCCACTCCCCTGCTTGTGTTCCCTCTCTCGCTGTGTCTCTATCAAAAAAAAAAAAAAACTCTTTCAAAATATGACCCTAGAAAATTTTTAAGTAATAATTTTATCACTTGGATTACCTCTGTTCTATAGAAAAATTTATTTGATACACTAAAGAATGTGTGATCACACTTAAAACTTCCATTTTATTCTGCCCTTCTGCACCAAAATGAGCAAATTCCACAATAACGTATGATTTCTTCAGAAGTAAACCACTCTAAATGCTTTCACTACAATGGACCAAAACTAAGAACCTGTGAGAACTCGAATTCTTACCAATTTGGACTTCAAAAGCTCTAACCGTGGAGTCTTTAGCTCTGTTTAAAACTTCTGGAAGGTGAGTGTGACTAGGTAACAGGCATCAGTAGGTAGGGTTCTTAAGATCCTATTTCATCAAGTACTATAAGTTCTCGTAACAGAAATTCTCTTTGAAATCTCCCTTGATCTTTATTTAAACTTTAATTTGCTTTTGCTCCTTCACAATTAGACCACTGACTAAGAAGCCACTGAAGGGGAACCTATTTGTTTGTTTATTCTACACAGTGAAAATCAGTTTGTCCTTAAAAAAAAAAAAAAATCAAAACCAAACTCCCAACAAAACTAGAGCAGACCTGGGAAGTTCTCCCCTTGCCTTTACAGACTAGTCCTGGGGCCACGCAGGTAGAGCAGGCAGGGCCCTGGGGTCTGCTCACACAGCCCGGAGCTCCTGCTTTCAGGTGGCTGAATTTCCCCACCCGAGCCAGCCTTGGTTGGGAGATGCACCACTTACCACGTCACGTGCAAGGCCACAAGCAGAAATCTCTTAAAAGGCTCATGCTTTACCTGCAAATTTCAAATTCTGGGAAGATAACGAAAATCACGTGTCTTTGCGTCCCTTGTCAGTACTTCTTGCTATCTTCCTTTTACATGAAGAAACCAAGGCTCAGAGAGCTGGTGATTTGGAAGTGGTGGGGTTTAAACCAGGTTAATTGACCCCAGGACCTGCACCCTTAACCACTATAGTTTCAGAAGAGCCAATACACAGGCATCCAGAAGGAGAGAGAAAAGTGGAGATTGAGCGTTGGGGAGACAGTACACCCAAAATACGATGAGAATAGCCCCGTCCCCCCATCCACCCTCACTGAGCGGAAGGAAGATCCAACACGTGAGATCAACATGTGCTGGAGAGGATTAATAAAAAAGGTCTGTTCCCCCAAGTCAAGGAAAGTGGACTGAACATTTTCACACCAAAGTAGCAGCAAAATATATGGAACAATATTTTAGAAATGCTAGGAGGCTTTGATCTAGCCACAATCTTAAGAAAATATGGGGAATTATGAGAATAAATGAAAAACAAAAACAAAAAATATAGGTCTCAGATACCAACAACTCGAAAGAAAATCAGAACTGACATCAGACTTGCCTGAAATACTGAATGATAGAAGCCAGTGGAGCCAAACGAGTTGTCAAACAGATGTTCAAGCAAAATATGACTTCTGATACGTAGGCATTTAGAAAGTAAATTATTCCCTTTTTATTATTAAAAAAAAAAAAAGCTACAAATAACCCAGAGAAGCAATAATGGAATCAATATGGACATCTCAAGAAAGCAGAAGATACATAAGTGGTGAACAATAATGCTAATAATTTGGTTAAATCTAAAGTATGATCATTTGCTAGTGAGTAAGCATTTTTGAAAGAGATAAATCCTACTGTAATGCAGATGTCCTCAAGTGGGTGTGTGGTAATCACACAAGTGGCTAGGGCTTACATATCAAGGTCTGATCACACATGAAAAGAAAACTTTGGAGACTTCTACATGAAACCATATAACAAGGTACTATGGAGTGAGATTTGAAGCAATCCAGTTTGGGAGCAATTTAGCACTAAAACAAAACTGGAGAAACTCAACTTCTTTGAAGAAACCTAAAGAGACCCCAAAATTCTCACCGTTAGGAAGAAGGAGGGAGACAATGATGGCTACCCTTCAGGCATCAAAATTAAATAAGCCTCAGGGTCGGAACTCAATACAGTGATTCAGATTTGGGGGGACTAGATTTGCTCTAAGTATGACCAGCACCCCCTCTCCAAGTCTGATTCCTGACGAACGGAATCCATTCATTCTACAAATGTTGATTAAGCACCAACTGTGCACCAGGCATTACTCAAAGTGCTGGGACTACAGTGTTGGACAAGACCAAGTTCTATTCCCATGGAGCCCACATTCATTGGAGTGAGTTCCCAAGGAGTGAAAGCCGGGGTTCCCAGCTCCTGGTCACAATGCTCCCCCAATACACTCCGGATCCTGCTAAGAAACTGCACCTCCTTGTTTGCATCCAGTATGTGGTCCTGGGTCTCAAAAGTTGACAGTTGTGTCAACCAAGCCACACCTCAGTGTCCCCTGACACCCCACCAATACCACTTCAGAGCATGCAGACCCACTTTGAATGGTTGAAAAGGAGACGCTGTGGTTGTGAAGAAGAGATCACACTCATGACGAACGAAAACACCACTTCTCCATACCCCTCCCTCCCTGGTGTCCATCCAATCTGGAGCACATGATCTTGATGGGGTTCCAGCTTCCAAACTCCTGAACTGTTTGATGCAAGTGCAGCTTGGAGAGAGACCACTAATGGGGCCACGCATGGCCAGCAAGCCCAGGGTGTCAATGTCGGGAGCAACCGAGGCAGCGTGCATGCAGGGACAGTGGCAAAGGCACCCTCAAGGAAGGAAGCAGCATACATGTCAGGGAATTAGGAATGTCAAATATGTATTTTTGAAACTTTCATGAAACTTCAAAATTGATCACATATTGAGTCACTAAAAACAAACGATACACCTCCCCCCATAGTAAGATATATCAACAGGCATGGCAGAATTTTGAGTTCTCCCAAACTTCTTAAATTCTGATAAATATTGCCAGATTGCTCTCCAAAACAGTAACACCAATTTACACGTGTTTACTATTTCTCTAACTGTTGGATGAAGGTGAGCATTTTTATATGTATTTATTCTTCTCTAAGTTGCTATTTATATGTGCTTATTTTTCCAGATGGATGTTACTACCATAATGTCACTTTCTTCATTATTAGGATCTTGAAATATCCCAAGGATTTTGGGGGCATAAAAGGAATGCATATTACTATTGGTGCGAGTTGTCAACTAGCTACAAAATTTGTAAGTATAATTAGCAAAATTTTCCAAACAAACATTACTGATGCAACTCATCACAACTTATTAATTGTATCTGATACTTTAACATTAAGCATTGTTACAAATATATTTAAATAAATTTGCTTAGGCATTTTATAAAAATGTGAATGATGGGCAATCTTTTTGTTTCCTGGTCTTGACCACTATGAACCATGCTTTAATAAGCATTCATGATCGTAAGTCCTTATTAATTGATCTATGGGACAAACTCTCATAAGGGGTTGAAGAGTATTTGAAATCTTAATTTTAAGGGACGTTGCCAGATTGCTTTCCAAAAACGTTATATTGCTCAGTTGCTGTAACACTTCACATTCCTACAGCAATATGCAAAAACGCTATCTCTCACCTCCCCAACCAGTAAGTAATAGGCATTAGGTTTCCTTTTAGTTTCGCCTGTCTGATGGGAGTAAAGAGATATTTCAGTTGTTTCTTTAATTTGCATTTCCCTGACTTACTAGTAAATTTGAATGTCTTTTCATTCATTTGGTGGCCATTTGGATTTTCTCCTCTATGCTTGCTATCTATATATCCTTTGCTTATTTTCACAAGATGTTTGTTGTTGGCCAACCAGTAAGTTTGCTTGGTATAATAGAGATATTATCATTTGCCATCTGCATTATAAGCTTTTTCCAACAATATTGTTTTTTCATGCCTTTGGTACCAAAAGATATCATAGATACCATTTTTAAAGTTTTAAATTTTTATATAGTCAGACATGATTACATTTTCTTCTGTGGCTCTAGGTTTTCAAGCTTTAGTATACAGGATAGATTCTCGGGAATAGAATAACTGGGTTGAAGAGTATCTGTATCACCTTTACTTCCCAGATTTTCTTATAATATTTTTTATTGTTTTGATTTTTATATTTACATTTCAATCTGTTTGTTTTTATATCATGTGTAAGATGCTGGTAAAGTTTTAATATCTTCCAGAAGAGTAGATGGCTGTGCTGGTATCATTATTGAGTGGCCTGTCCTCATCTGAACTTCCACACTTGTCATATATTGACTTCTTGTATAAATTGGGGCCTAAATTTAGATTCTCCATTCCACTGACCTATCTGTCCATTAGTACACCAAGACTATTTGCTTAAGGTGACTTTCGCAGAGGTTCTGATAACTACTATGGCAAATCTCCCCACTACTGTTCTTTTTTTTTTTTTTTAAGGTTTTGTTTATTTAAGAGAGAGAGAGAGAAAGAGAACAAGCTGGGGGTAGGGGCAGATGGAGAGGGAGAAGCAGACTCCCCACTGAGCAGGGAGCCCAATGTGGGACTCCATCCCAGGACCCCGGGATCATGAACTAAGCTGAAGACAGATGCTTAACTGACTGAGCCACCCAGGCGCCCCTCCTGGTTCTCTTAGCTATCCTCATAGGCATCTGTTCAGTATAAGAAGTCTAAGAATATTTTATTCAATTATGAAAAAAATGCTGTTGGTTCTAATTGGAGATTAGACAACCAAGAACATGGGGGACCTCTCCATTTTTTTAGGATTTTGTTTAATGTCTTTTAATATTGGCCTTCAGTCCTTCTTGTTAAAATTTTTCCTATGTAATTTAAAATTTGTCTTCCCCTTTCGCATCTAGATTTTAACAACTAGAACATTAGAAAGTGGTTGGTTTATTTTAATATTTATTTCGTCTCTACTTAACCAAATTTGCACAAGTATTCTAATTGGCTGTTTTTTTTTTTCTCCACTGTTCTCTTGGACTTACTAAAGTGTACATTCATACCATTAGCAGAAAAGATACTTTTATGTACTTTCTATGTCCATGCCAGTCATTTCATGTTCTTGTTTTATCATATTTACTAAAATCTCCAAGAAAATATTCAATAATAATAATAACAGGCATTGCTTTCTCCTACTGTTCACTGCAAGGCTTTAGTGTTCGGAATTTAAGATATTTGCTGATAGTTTGGGGGAACTCAAGGCATTGCTTGATCAGTTTCTACTGACCTTCTCACTTTCACTGGGGCGACTGCTTGCTTCAAATGCTCCAGTCATTCTTGGATGAGTTCTGGTAGTTGGAATTGCCAGGAAATCATTCATTTCCTTCAGGTTTGGGCTTGCATGCTGTGGTTCTCTTATGATGCTTTTTATCTCCATTGAAAGTCCCTTAAGTCTTCCGTCCTCCCTTCCATCCTCTACCCCGCCAAGTTGACACATCAAAAACAATCACAGTTCATTTGTGATGTCAACCTTTTTTTGCTTGCTTTAATTTTGTGTGTGTGTGTGACAGCTTACAGTTGGCTCTTAATTTTTCACCTAATCTAACAGTCGTTGTCCTTTAATGGGTTGATCCAGTTCATTCATATTTTAGACTGTTTTATTTTATTCCTTCTATCTTATTCTATACTTAGTATATTTAATATTATATAATATTATTGTATACATTGTTGTGCATTGTTATGTATGACGATATTATAATATTATGTTATTATCATTATTTATATTATTTAGGGACTATGTGTCTTTTACCTTATTTTTGTGAGTTTGATAGATTTTGAATGAATTTCACTTCTTCCTCTTGTTAATTTTGATCTTCCTTGGTATGTTTTCATCCCATTAATCATTAGTGTCCTGTTTTCCCTGCTTTATTAGTCACACACAACTCTCCTTTTATCTGTAGACAAAAATACCAACTATTTTCCTTCCCTGAGACACACCCACAATTCTTCCCTAATTCTTCCCTACTCACCTCCTGTACCCTATTCCTCAAGGAAGGATCCTTTTACCTCCCTACCTGCACAACCCCCAGGATACTGCCCTGGTATTTTGCAACAAAGTTTAGCATTTATTATTTTCTATAACTCTATATGACCATCTGATGAAATGGCTCGTTCCAATAGTGTATTTTTAAGTTCTATAATTTTCATTTGGTTCTTTTCTCTAGTTTCTCTTTCTCTGTGGAGATTTATTTGTTTGTTTAGGGAATATATTTACTCTTATTCCTTTGAGCACAGATTTCAATTCCTTTCCTGCTAATTCTAGCCACAGCTCCTTCTTAGGATGAGCCTCCAGCAATCCCTTTTTTTCTTGTGTATGGCTCACATGTTTCTTTTTCTTTGTATTTCTAGTAATCTTGTGATTTTGGTATGTTTCCCTAAAGAGTATTGGGTTTGTTTCTTTGAGATTTGTCTCCTTTAGGGTGGGCTGCAACTGATATAGAGGGTCTTTTAGCTTAAGTGGGGTTGCTTGGAGTCTGCCCAGTAAATAGATGGCTATTTCAGGGATTAGAAATTTGGGCCAGTTTATAGACAGAATTTGGCTCTTGCTTGATGACACTCTTTCTGGGATTCTCCCCCTTCACTTTTTCAGCTGCTGTTTTCCCTTCAAACTCTGTGTCTGGTTTTTCAAGTCAGTAAGACTGCAGAGTTTGAGTTGCCCTTGGGAATGTAATAAACTTGGAAAATGAATTTTACTTGCCTTGGTTTAAAATACCTGCATGTGAAAAAGCTATGAACTCTGGTAAACCTTAGACTAGGTTCCTCAATTTTATGTGTGTTTCCTTGGGTTACGGTGTATGGCCTTTGCCTACAACATGAAGGGTTACTCTTTTTTTCAGTGTAATCTGCCTGGATAGCAAATATTCTGTATGATTACTAGATCATATGATAAGTATATGATTAACATAATAAAAAGTTTTATACCATCTTCCAAAATGTCTGTACCATATTTTTCATTTCCGTGAATGAGAGGTCCTGTTGCCCCACATCATCCCAGTGTTTTGGTATTATAGGATGTTTGGATTTTAACTGGAATCTCATTGTTGTTTTGATTTGCATTTCCCAATGATAATGATGTTGAGAACCTTTCCATATGGTTATTGGCAACTCTGTATCATTTTTCAGTAAAATGTCTGCTCAGATACTTTGCCCATTTTTTAAATCAGACTTTTTGTTTTTTATTAGAGTGATTATTTTCTTATTGTTGAATCTTAAGAGTTCTTTACATATTTGGGATAGAAATCCTTTATCAGATAGGTATTTTGCATAGATTTCCTCTCATTCTCTGTCTTTTAATCGCTTCAAGTGTGTCTTTGAAAGAGGGAAAGTTTTCAACTTTTGTAAAATCCAATTTATGTATTTGTTCCTTTGTGGGTTGTAGTATCTCAAAACTCACCACCAAACCTCAGGTCATGCAGATTTTCTCCTAGATTTCTTTTAAAAGTTGTATAGTGTTACGTTTTACATGTAGGTCTATGGTCCATTTCTATTTAGTTTTTGTACAAGATGTGAGGTATGTATTGAGATCCTTTTCTTTTCTTTTCTTTGGCATATAGACATCCAATTATTCCAGCACCACTTGTTTATTTCTGCCTTCTCTGTTCTGTTCTGTTGACCTGTGCCCCTCTCTTTTCACCAGTATCACACTGTTATAATTCCTGTAAAAGTCTCAAAATCAGGAAACGTGAGTCTTCCAAGTATATTTTTCTTTTTCAAGACTGTCTTGGCTATTCCTTTTGTTTTTGCATACATTGTGTAGATTGTATAGATTTTAGAATCAGTTTGTTAATATCTACTAAAGACCTTGCTTGGATTTTGATTAAGATTATATTGAATATATAAATCAAATTAGGAAGAATGGACATCTTTCAAATATTGAGTCTTATAATGTAGGAGCCAAGGTATAGATCTAATCATCCAGATCATCTTTGGTTTTCTTTATTGCTGCTTTGTAGTTTTCTGCATCCAAATCCTGCACATTTTTTGTCACTACTTTCTTTTCTATTATTGTAAATGGTATTTTTTAAAATGTCAAAATCCAGTTGTTCATTGGTGGTGTATAAAACAAAATATTAGCTTTGTTTCCTGTGACCTTGCTAAACTCATTTATTACTTCTAGGGGATTTTGTGTGTGTGTGTGTGTGTGTGTGTGTGTAGATTTGGGGGGATTTGCTATACAGACAATCATCTGTGAATAAAGAGTTTTATTTCTTGCTTTCCAGTCTCTGTGTCTTTTCTTTTTGTACAAACTAGGACTTCCAGTGTGATATTGAATAGAAGCAGTAATTGAGAACATCTTTGCCTTGTTCTAGATCTTAGGGAGAAAGCATTCAGCCTCTCACCATTAAATATAATGTTGGTTATTAGTAATATAAAAGTTGAAAACTTTTTATTAGGTTAAGGAAGCTTCATCTATTCCTAATTTGTATGGTTTTTTAAAAAATCACAAATAGATGCTGTGTTGAATGCCTGTTTTGCATTTACTGATAGGATGATGTTTTTCCTTATTTAGTATAGTAATATGGGGAGTTACAGTGATTGATTTTGAATGTTAAACCAGCCTTGCATTCCTAGGATGAACCATACTTGATTGTGAGGTAGTATCCTTTTTTATATATTGCTGGGTTTGATTTGCTAATATTTTGTTAGGGATTTCTGTGTCTGTGTTCATGAGAGATGTTGGCCTGAAGTTTTCTTTCCTCTGGATATGTGAGAAAAAGTGTGTGTGTGTGTGTGTGTGTGTGTGTGTGTGTGTGTGTGTGGAGATAGATAGAAGATAGATGATAGATATTTTCCATCAATTTATAGTTATGCATCCAAAAATTTCAACCCAACAACTCAGAATTCAGTCTAGCATTTTTCATATATTAACTGCTTTCTCCAACAGTGAGAGACCTGGCTCTCATTATCCACAATATATTTACTTATCCAGTTATGGAATACATATAAAGTAGTTTCATAATTGCTCACCCACACTTACTAACTAGAGCACAGTATTTGTTTACAGTTCTTGTGGTCTTTAGCCTGTGGGCATATATTCAAAATGCTGTGTTCAAAGTTATCCCTCATGCTCTTTCAGTGTGGTCATGTTATCCATTTAGAATATATTTAAGTTCATTTGTTTCTGTGTTCTGTTTTTTTGTTATTTCCCACCCTTTTTAATATTTTCTTTAAGTATGTGAAGCATTAACATAGTTCTAAAATTCAGAACATATTAAAAAGCAAATCAAAGAAATGCCCCTTTGTCATCACTTCTATTCCAGTGCCCTCATGCTTTCCACCCAATTTCCACCCATTAGCCTTGGAAAACAGTCTCATTAGTTTCTGGTCTATTCTTCCTAAGATTATTTTCTTTCTTTTTTTTTTCATGAATAAGCAGACACATGTATATTTTCTTATCTCCCTTTCATCACATAAAAGGTATATTATAGATATGTACTGATCTACATTTTGCTTTTTCAATGAACAATATATCCAGGATATCACTCCATATCAGTTGATAAAAATCACCCTTATTATTTATTTTACTACATAGTATTACTTTGTGTGGACGTAGCATAGCTTATTTAACCTCTCTCCTATATGTGGGCACTTAGATTGTTTCCCATATTTTACAATTACAAATAATCATGCAATTAATGACTTTGTTCATATACATTTTCATATTGTCAAGGTTTATCTGTCAGGGTAAATTCTAGAAGTTGGATTGATGGGTCAAATGTAGATGCATATGTAGTTTTGTTGATTTTGCAAATTCTTCTCCAAAACAGTTGTATCAAAGTGTATTCCCATTTATGTTGTTTCTAAGAAGATATTTTTATACTTTTCTCTAATATGTATAGTTGTTTTCATGGAAAGGTTGGTATGAATGAAGTATTTAATCATTATAGAAAACAAGAAATCCCTTGTGCATCACTCTTAAATATGGCATGACTGTCAGTGACCATTGGACATTTCAGGCAACTCTCCACATGGAAGACACAGAGATCCCCCCCCCCAAAAAAAAAGAAAAAGAAAGAAAGAAAAGAAACTCAGGTGAAACAAAGGCAATGAGTAACATAAAATAATTTTTAATCCCTTAATTAATATTCTCAGGGGTATATCTTGTTCACAAAAGACATAAAAAAGCAGTGTGTGTATACGTGAGTAATATGAAGACAGATGTATGTATATGTAAATACACACACACACACACACACACACTCATGCTTTCCTAACTCTGCCTCTGAGAGGTCTTAGAAGCAGTAATACCTAGCAGCAGTGAGCACACTAATAACCAGATCTTGGTTTGTAAGTACCATTCTCCACTAACCATGTCAGAGCTCTTTTACCTGCTTCTAGAACTTGAAGCAAGGAAAGTACAAGAAAGTCCTGGAACATCTTATACCAGAAAGTAAGGAAAGATATAAAGGATGATGTGAAAAATGACACAGGAGTGTGAAAAATGACACAGGAGCCACTTTGAAGTGGCACCCACTGGCTTAATTTGGGAAAATTGGAGCAAAAATAAACAAACAAATACAGTAACAGATTGGAACCCATGGAATAAGAGAACATAAAAGGTCATGATGATAAAAATTAAATGAATAAATATAAATAAGTAGAGAAGTGGGAGTCCAGCTAATAACTGGAGAAAAAGAATGATGAAATTCAAAAACTAGGAACTGGAAACTACCATAGTGATAAGTACTTCACAAGAGAAACATCAATGGATATAAACTAGTGAGTTAAGTATTGATGAGAAGCAGCATATTTATATAGGATTAAAATATCTTCCCACAAAATATTTATTAATTACAAAAAAGAATAACTTTGCAATAGAGAAACCAAGTGGACACCAATTTCAACAACTGATCAGAATTAACCTCATCAGTAATAGTCTGTAATTGATCAAAGTTAAGCTCATCAGTAATGGGGCAAATCAATAGACTACACTGAGAAGAACACAAGAGCATTTTTCTTCACTGATATTCCTGCCACAATTTTATAACCTGAATTTAGTCATGGGGAAATATCAGACAAACCTAAATTGAGGGATGTTCAACAAAATATTCTCCCAAAGTGTCAAAGCCAAGAAAGACTGAGAAACTGTTTCAGATTAAGAAAAACTAAAGAGACCTGATAGCTGGATAAGTTTTCTATTGCTGCTGTAACAAATTACCACAAAATGAGAGAGGGGAGAGATAAGTTCAAGAAAGACCTACACAGATCCAGGACTTGCTGGCTTCAAAATAAAACTGTTCTTATTTCCATGATTCCTAGGATATTCAATTTGAGAAAAGGCTGCAGAGAAAGAACAAATCCAAAGTAGGACTCTAAGTCCCTTTTTAATATCTCAGAAAGATCTACAGCAGTGCCTCCAAAAACCACTTAACCAGACAAAATGCCTTCTAAGGATCTTGAGGGTGTGCCCCAAAGAACCTCTGCATTAAACAGTACGGTTTCTAAGAATCTTCAGTGTGTTGTCCCTCAGCAGCCCAAGTGGAAGCCCACTCAATGACACTTATGGATGTAATTTTTTTAATGGACTGGATTTTTCTAAATTGATTCACAGGAAACCCATAATGTTTTTAGAGGAATTGTATCAGCATGGAATGAAAGGGTAGACGGCAGTGCAAAAAGAAGAAGAATCTTAAGTGTGTGTCTCACAGATCCTCTCCATTAAATGGTAGGACTTCTAAGAATCCTGAGTCTGTTGTCTCTCAGCAGCTTCATTTGAAGCCCAGTCAACGAGATTTCTGGGTGTGGATTTCTATAAGTTGATTCATAAAAAACCCCACAAAGTTTTTAAAGGAACTGTATCAACATGGACTGAAAAGAACAGAGGCAGTACAAAATGAAGAAGGATTTTTACTCTCAAGACTCTTTGGGCAAGAAGCAGGATGCCAAAATTCCTTGGCTGCCAACATGGCTGCCTTTTATGGAAAAGGAGGGCTAACTCAGAAGACAGAACCAGGACCCAGAGCTGTGGTGAGTCATCCCACATGGTGGGCTGAGCCCAGTCAAGGCAATATGTACCTAGCTGGGCTTCAGAACTATACAGACCAGTGATTCCTGTGTGCTTCTTACTGTTCGTTTTTATGAATGAGAATTAGTCTCTCATACGACAGTTATTCTATACCTGTCCCACCATTGTATGTGGAGTGTTTGGTTCCCAGGTCTCAGATTGAGAGAAGCTGTACTTGAGGTGCTGTGTCAGGAGCTGCATTGGAGCTACCATCCCCAAGGAGCCTCCACCACATCCGAGCCAGATTTAGAAAACAAGACTCTTAACCTCAAACCTGAGTCTGTTCTATAACAGATGAAACTTTTAGGGATATTGGGAAGATGATATGTAATTTGCATGTGGAAAAAAGTACATAATTTGAGGCCAGAGAGTCGACTGTGGCAGATTTAAAACATGCCCACAAAATCTTTGACATTCCTTCTATCAAAAGATGAGATCTAATTCCCCTTTGTTTGAACCCCTAATGACCTTAGTGACTCTCTTCTAAGAAAAAGTACGCAGCATAAATGCTGCTGTGAAATCTATAAGGTTAGGTTATAAAAATGATACAGCCTTCCTTCGGCTCAGTCCCCCTCTTAGGACACACCTGAGCTGGCCTTTGAGAAGTCCAGCTGCCTAGAAGCTGCCGTGCAGAAAAACCGCATGGAGATAGAGGAGCACAAGGAGTGCCAGGTGTTTCAGTCCCAACTGCTTGCTCCCAGCCCAGATACCTGACATGAAAGTGAGTGGACCTCCAGGTGGTGCCATTCTCAGTTTTCCAACCACAAGCTGGCTCCTCTGAGCCCTGCCCAGTTGCAGACTCGTGAAGAAAACAGACACATCGTTGCTGCTGTTGTTTTCAGCCACTACATTTAGGGATGCAAGTAATAACCAGAACTCTTGACTACTGACCATCCAATACGTTTAAAGTTTTTGCTAGATTGTTCCATAAAACGAATTTTCTTTCTTTCTCCATATTAGATTTCTTCATAGGTTTTGTGATTTGACTAACAGTCTCATTTTGAGTGAGATTTTTTTTTTAAAGATTTTATTTATTTATTTGACAGAGAGTGACACAGCGAGAGAGGAAACACAAGCAGGGGGAGTGGGAGAAGGAGAAGCAAGCTTCCTGCCAAGCAGGTAGCCTGATGTGGCGCTCGATCCCAGGGCCCTGAAATCATGACCTGAGCCGAAGGCAGATGCTTAACGACTGAGCCACCCAGGCACCCCTTGAGTGAGATATTTGAGGTTGGTTTGTTTTTCTCTACTTCCCCTGTTTTTAACCCCTCACTGTCTGCCAGTGTACAGTTGTCTCCATCTAAGTTCCCTTCCCACTGACCCCTGGTTCACAATGGTTCTTATAATGTCTTATTGGGCTGCTGTCACATGATGCTTAATTGGCAACATCACAGGTTCATCCCTTGAACATGATTCAGTCCTGGTCTCAAAGATGGTTGTGTTCTCCCATCCCTCTAGGCTCCTCACTTCCATAAACCCATAGCCCTACATGGTAGCAGCCTTTATGGAGGGGGAGCTATCTCCCCTCTAGCTCCTGACTTCAAGCAGGATCCTGGCTTTTATCCCCCCATATAAGTATAAAATTTTCAGATTTGTCCCCAATTTACCTAGGATCCAAATGGCTCACAGCCACTGCCAACCTCTGGATCCAAGACCCAGACAACATGTGTTTTCAGCGCCACTCACCGCTTTGCATTTTTGTACTGTGTATGGTTTCTAGAGACCTTTGTTTTGTCTTTAAGCCAGACCGTGTCTTTTTTCCTATGGTGTTATCTATCATCATTCTTTGTTTGCGGCAGATGGAGTGCATCAAAGCACAACACCCATAGTGACTGGTGGGGTTCACTTCCTGTTCCTTCAAGGAGAGCTGAGTCTGGGAATTGGATCGTTTGCTATTGGGGTGGTTCAAGACAGGCACCTGTTCATCACATGAAGACACTAGTTGTTATAGAAATGAAACAAAGGCCTTACTTAGCTCATCTAGTTAATACTTAAGAACTGCATAAATAATTAACACAGCCCAATGTATCTGTGGGACAAATATTTCTGATTACTATCTCTGCCCTGCCATCAGTTATTGGAAATACAACCTGTGACCTTGATCACTTATCACTATTAACATTGGGGAGCCCATTTCAACTGCAATATCTTGTACTAGAATTTCTGGCTTAGAGAGAACAGCCAGGAAGGCACTTTTTGAAGATTCTGGCAATTCCCTCACTAGCTTGACACATTGTCCAGCCCTGTTCCAATGTGCAAGGATTCAGAAAATACAAGACCTATGTAACCTATCTGAAGAAAACACTTGGGAAAGTCCTCTAACCCTAAATTCAAACCAGAGCATGCGATGAGAAACAGAGCAAAACATGGTGAGCAGTAGAGCCTATTATAGATGATAGGAATGTCATTTGGAGCTCATAATGTAAGTTAGGTAAGTATTCTTGAAAAGGAAGAATAATTGTATTTATTGATTTATTGATTTATTGATTTATTGATTTATTTATTTTTAGAGATTTTATTTATTTATTTGACAGAGAGAGCGAGAGAGCACAAGCAGGGGGAACAGTAGAGGGAGAAGGAGAAGCAGGCTCCCCACCAAGCAGGGAGCCCAATGTGGGGCTCGATCCCAGGACCCTGAGATCATGACCTGAGCCGAAGGCAGATGCTTAACCATCTGAGCCACCCAGGCACCCCAGGAATAATAATTTTAGCCTGCGCCTAGATATTTTAAACTGTTTCAGCATGGCCAGAAGCTAGGCAGGGAGAGAAGGTACTGGAAAGGCATCTACAGGTTTTGTTGGTGGGTGGAGTTTAGGAAAGTGTCTTAGGCTGACTCTTGTTATTTTGCTCTTTTGTCATAATGGGAAAATATTTTAATTGTGATTTCAAGATCAGGATGGTAACTGCTAGGAGCACTGGAAAGGACAGTAGAACTTTGAAACTAATGAGGAAGAAAGTTGACCAAGTCAATAAGAGTAAGGAAGGGAAAAAAGAAAAAGAAGAAAGATAAATAGCAAATATTAAAATAAGTTAGAAAAATTAAATTTTATCCAATTATGACATTTTAAAACTTTTTAAGTTTTTAAGTTTAACATTTTAAGACTTTTTTAAAAAGAATATATTTTCTATTAAGACCTAAGAGAAACTGCTAACACTTCTTGCATGGAACAGTGGTGAAATGTGAGTTGGCTTATGAGTGTTAGGAAAGGAATGGCTGAATGGAACTAGTTAATGGAAATGAAACAAATTAATAAGTGAAAAAGAAGAGAATTAATCATAAGTTCATAAAACCTGTAAAAAATGAGGAAATTAGATAAGAACAAACCCATTTTATTTTACATAGTAAAATGTATACTAAGCATAAACATAAATTTAGAACATCAGTCGTGAATGCAAATGTAGTAAGTGGGTTACTTTCTCCTATAAAAAGACACACACACCAGCACAAGGGAATTTTAAAACTTATATATGTTGTTTACAAGAAAAACACTTAAAACCAAGGGATAAAGTAGGATTAGAAATAAATGGATTTTCCTTTTTTTTTTTTTAAGACTTATTTATTTTAGAGGGCGGGGGGAGAGGCAGAGGGAGAGGAGAGAAAAACTCAAGCAGATTCCCCGCTGAGTGTGGAGCTTGACACGGGGCTCAATCCCACGATCCTGGGATCATGACCTGAGCTGAAATCAAGAGTCGGATGCTTAACTGACTGTGCCACCCAGGCACCCCAGGATTTTCCTTGTTTAATATCCAGGAGGATGTGAGGAAACTAAGAAGGACCTAGATTGATGATGTAGCAAGAAGTGGCTCTTGACAAGATAGAAACACAGCAAGAAAGAAAGGACAAATTTTCTGAGTCTATAATTTTACCCATTTTCAACTGCAGGGGGGTGCCAATGGATGTTGTGCTCAAAAAATGTTTCATCATGTGACTGCTTATAACTTTATTGTAATTTCCCACATTCAACCCCCTACCTGAGTATTCTTTATTTGATGTTTCACAGTAGCTTTTTTTTTTAACTTTGTACCTGTTTTTAGATAATAATAGTAGGAAAATAAAAATTAAGTCAACATATTTTTGTTTAATTATTTATGGGTTCCATAATAATAATGGTATAAATATTCTTTCTGGTGTCAGGAGTGAAAATTGGCAGGTGCGTGGTATAGTTATCTATATATGCTGGAATAGTAGAGACAGCCCACTGGTTAATGATTAAATTGGTTAGAAAGATAATCAGGATGGACAGATAAAAAGATAGGTAGGTAGGTACAGAAATAGATGATAAATGATAAAGTGATCTGATCCTCCCAGTAACGTACATTCAAAGCCAGGCAACAAAAAAATTAGGTGGATTAGTAGGTCCAACAGCAGGAGGAATGATACCACTTATATGTGCTGTTCTTTATGGTTTATAAACACTCCCGCAGCCATTACCTTCCTTCATCCTCACAAAAGTAGGGCATGTTTTATCATCTTCATTTTATAGATTAGAGATGTAATACTTAGGTGAAAAAAAAAATAGGATGAGAAATAGATACTAAGTACAAGCAAAAAAGTCATCACAAGTGGCATTATTATTATCAGACCACATAGATTTAATACTAAAATCTTCAAAAAGGAAAAACAAGGACATAAAGTAATAATGCATAATTTTTAAGAACAAGATATCATCGTTATAAATTTGTTGCATCAAAAAACATGGCAGCTAAATATATAAATGGCAATTAGAAATGCAAGAACTTCATTCTAAAAATTATATTAAAATGAGAGTAATAATTCTTTCAGAATTAGATATAAAAGACAAAAATAAGAAAAGTCATAAAATCAAATAACATAATCAAACTTGATGTGTATATTAAATAAAACTTTATCATTTGAAAAAGGAATACATACACACATGTATGTATGTCCAGGTATCACAAAATCTTTTATGCATTTGGCCAAAAAGAAAACATAAACACATTTTTTAAAGTATAAATGTTGGGACCACAGTCTCTTAATAAAATTGGAAATAAATAATAGAAGTATGACTTTAGAAAATATATAACTACTTGAAAACTAAGAAACATCATCCCAAATGTTTCTTGGACTAATGAAGAAATCCAAACTGAAATTGCAACCTACCTAAAAAAGGTCAAGGAGAGGAAAATGTGTCATATCAAAACCTCTGAGTCAAAGTTTAAGTTGTACTGGAAAAATACTTGTCACTTGGAATTCCTTCATTATTAAAAGAGAAAGACAGAAAATAAAGGAACTTTGTGTTTAACTATGGGGGAAACTGGTAGCAGTCCTTCAAAATCAATTCTCTCCTCTTCCCACAGCAAAGAGTAGCTGGGCACATGGCATGTCTAGCCCAAGTACATTACCTTCCCATGACTCCCTGGCCATGTGACTAAGTTCTCAAATATGAGTGGAAATGTTATGTGCCTCTTCTAGGAACAGGGGGCATGCCTTTTCCCCATTTTCTTTCCCCTCCCCACCAGCTGGAAGAAGACACGGTGGTGACAAACTGTGGATTATGTACACAGGACATTGCCTGAGAGCCGTATCAACAAACTTTTTCTGAAAACGGCCAAAGAGAAAATACTTTTGGTTTTGTGGGCCATCTGGTCTCTTATGGACTAGTCAGTTCTGCCCTTGAAGCTCAAAAGTAAAAGGCAGGCAAAAGGTAAACAAATCAGTGTGGTTGCATTGCAATAAAACTTTACTTACAAAAACAGGTAACAGTCAGTCATGTCCCTCCTGTGGTATGCTGACCCCTGCCCTAGAGAATGGCAGAGTTTTCCCACTTGCTTGTGTTCCTGAATGACTTTATAGAACAGGCCACTTACCTGCCTGGGATTGTTCCATGAAAGAAAATAACACAGGTCTTGGGATCCATCCCCTCTCCAGCAATTTAGCCTTCATCCTAACTAACATGTCAACTTAATAAATTAGAAAAAAAAAAAAAGAACAATAAAGTAAATTAGAAGAAAGAAAATAGATGAAATAAATTAAAGTTGAACTCAGTGAGGTAAAAATTAGGACAAATAAATGCAAAGTTAGTGCTTTGAAACAATAAAATTTGATAAGCTAGAAACCCTTGGTCTTCCTGGCTAAAGAAAAAAGGAGATGAAGAAGAGAGAAAACAATTACAAGAGACCACTACATCAAAACCTATTGAAATTATTTTGAAAATTTAGAGGAAATGGATGGTTCCCTAACAAAATAGTAATTGTAAAGACTCAAGAAGGAGTAGAAAATTGGACTAACTCGAATGCTAATCAAATCAAATAGACAAGAATGGAAAAGTGATTAAAACTCTATTATTTGGAAAGACCAGCACTCCAAGAATTAAACTCATAGCTGAGTTCTATCTAAACTTGCAAGAGTATGTATTCATTCATTCTATAAATATTTACTGAGTGCTTACCACCTTCCTGGCACAACTCTGGCCAGGGTGAAAAAGCAGTGAACAAAACATAGTCCCAACCCACATGGAGATTATATTTTACCGGAGGAAGACAGACAATAAATAAACACCCAAATAAATACATGATGCATATTGTGATAACAAATGCTGTGGAGAAAAGCAAAGCAAAGATAATGAATGCCCCTAAAGATAGGGAGTTTCCCTAATGGCACATTTTTGCATGTGGTTATTTGTCATCTGCATATCCTCTTAGGTGAAATGAGTCTTCTTGTCTTTTGCCCATTTTTAAATTGGATTGTTTGATTTTTTAACTGCTGAGTTTTGAGAGTTCTTGATATTTTCCAGATACTAGGCCTTTGTTGGATATGTGGTTTGCAAATGCTTTCTCCCACTCTGTGGTTTGTATTTTTATCCCCTTAGCAAGTTTTAAATTTTTATGAAGTCTAATTCATCAGTTTTCTCATTTTATAGTTCATGCTTTTAGTGTCCAATCTAAAAATTGTTGGTATTAGATCTTGAAGATTTTTCATAGGTCTTTTCCCTAAAAGTCTTTTAGTTTTATGTTTTATATTTAATTCCTTGATCCATTTTGAGTTAATTTTTGTATAAACTGTGAGACTTACAAAAAGTTTTTTTTTTCCATTTGTTTGGTTTTATTTTTTTTTTTTTTTTTTTTTTTTTTTTGCTCATGGATGTCCAATTGCTCCAGCAATCATTTACTGAAAAGGTTATCTTTGCACTTTTGAATTTATCTTGCATCTTTGTCAAAAATTGATTGGGCATATTTGTGTGGATCTATTTTTGTGTTCTCTATTCTGTTCAATTGATCTATGTGTTATCCCTCCACAAATACCACACAGTCTTAATTACTATAGCTATATAATCAGTCTTGAAATGGAGTAGACTAATTCTTCCCATTTCATTCTTCCCTATCAAAATTGTTTTAGCTCTTTTGGCTTCTTTGCATTTCTACATAAATCTTAGAACATTCTTTATATGTACAAAATATCTTGCTGGATATTTGATAAGAATTGTGTTAAACCTGAATATCAGTTTGGGGAGAACTGACATCTTTACAATGTTGTCTTCCAATCCATGAACATAGTATGTCTCTCCACTTATTTAGGTCTTCTTTGATTTCTTTCATCAATGTTTTATAGTTTCCAACGAAAAAATCCTGTACATGTTTTGTTAGATTTACATGTAAATATTTCCTTTTTTTTTTCTGAGTGATTGTAAATGGGATTGTATTTTTAATTTTGGTGTGCATGTGTTCATTGATAGTATGTAGAAATACAATTGATTTTTGTATGTTTATCTTGTATCCTATGAACTTGCTGAACTCACTTACTAATTCTAGGAGGTTTTTCTAGTTTTTGAGGTTTTTCTGCATAGATAATAAGCATGTTATCAGCAAATAAGAACAATTTTATTTCTACCTTTCCTATCTCTATGACTTTTCCTTTTCTTTTCTTGCCTTATTATACTGGCTAGAACTTTCAGCATTTTGTTGAATAAGAGTGGAAGAACAGACATCCTTGCCTTGTTCCCAATCTTAAGAGAAATACATTCAGCCTTTCACCATTAGGTATACTGTTAAGTGTAGATTTTTATAAATGCACTTTATTAAGTTGAGGAAGTTCCCCTCTATTCCTAATTTGTAAGGAGTTTTATTATGAATAAATCTTGAATATTTCAGATTTTTTTCTACATCAATTAATGTGTTGATGTGACTTCTTATTCATCTTGTTGATATGGTGGGTGACATTGTTTGATTTTCAAATATTGAACTAGCCTTGCATTCCTTGAATAAACATCATTTGGTCATGGTGTACAATTATTTTAAATGTTGCTGAATTCTATTTGTTAATATTTTGTTAAGGATTTTTGCATCAATGTCCATGAGGAATATTGATCTATAGTTTGCTTTTTTTGGACTGTCTTTGGTTTTGGTATCAATGTAATACTGACTTCATAAAGGAATTGGAAAGTGTTCCCTCCTCTTGCATTTTCTGGTATGGATTATGCAGAGTTTGGTGCTAATTTTTCTTTAAACCTTTGGGAGAATTCTCCAAAGAAGCCATCTGTGACTCAAGATTTCTTTTGTGAAAGTTTTTAAATTAATAATTCAATTTCCTTAACACTTACAGAGCAATTCAAATTATGCATTTCATATTGGGTGAACTATGGTAATTCATTTTTTGAGGAATTGGTCTATTCATTTACTTTGCCAAATTTATACATATAGAATTGTTTGTAGTATCTCTTTTTGTCTTTTTAATGTTTGTAACATTCCCCGTTTCAATCTTGATATTGGTAATTTGTGTCTTCTTTTTAATATGTCAGTCTTGCTTGGAGTTTGTCAATTTTTTTTTATCTCAGAGAGCTTGATTTTGTTCTATTGATTTTCTATATTGCTTTTCTGCTTATAATTTCATTGTTTTCTGATCTCTTTTATTTCCTTCTTAAGCTTCTTTTGGGTTTATTTTGCTTTTCTTTTTCTAACTTCTTCAGGGGAGGATGTAGACCATTGATCTGAGGTTTTTATTATTTTATAATGTGAGCATTTAGTGTTACAAGTTTCCTTCTTAGCACACTTTAGCTGTGTCCCACAAATTTTGAATATGCTGTATGCATATCAGTTCAGTGTTGTTGTTGTTTTATTTCCTTTGAGACTTTTCCCTTTGAAACATGGATTATTTTCAAGTGTGTAATTTAGTTGCCAAGTGCTTGGAGATTTTCCTGTTATCTTTTAGTTATTCTTTTCTAGTTTAATTATATTATGATACAGAGAACATGTTCTGTTTGGTTTCAATTTTTTTTTTTACATTTGTTGGGGTTTGTTTTCTGGATTTGGTCTTCTTGATGTATTCCACAGACACTTGAAGAGAATGTGTATGCTGTTGTTGTTAGGTGAAATAATCTATCAATGTCAATTTGAAATAATGGAGTACAAAGAAATATGTTGAACTATACTATGAGTATGTAATCAGTAAATCCAGACTATAGAAAGTCTACAGATAAAATGGCCCACATGGTTCAGCAGATAATTTGTAAAGAGAAAAAAAATGGGATAGAGAGGAAATCTGCAGATTAAAGACCTTAAAATACACAGCAGGGTAAAAATAATGTGTGATATTAACCATAGTGTCTAGGAATGGACACATGGATGATAAAAACCATTAAACACACACACACACACACACAAGGAAGTGATTACTATAAAAGTCAGGATAGTAGTTACTTTTGGATAGAGAGGGTTATGATGGGATACACAGAAGGGTTACTGGGGTGGCTGGCAACATTTTATTTATTAGCTTGTGGTTTTATTTCTTGACTTGGGTGGTAGTTAAAAGCAGTGGTGTACTGGTATTTAACAACTGGCTCTTCAGGGGGAAAAGAAAGCCTGGACTTGTAGCATTTCCTGATTTCCATCATGTAAACACTACCACCATGGCCAATTTTCAAGCTACCAACATGATGTCATTGTATGTGGAGCTGGGAAGAAATTGCACAAACAGCTCTGAGGGGACTATGTGAGCCAGCTCCAGCACAGCACTGGGAGGCTGTGTTCCTTGTAATAACTCAGTGAGCTGTACATTTATTTTTTAAAATATTTTAAAGCTAAATAGATTAAAAAATAAATGTGAAACAATAGCACTGGATAAATGGCTGTTTCTAGGATGGAACAGGAAATATGTAAAATGAGCCTTGAACATCTTTTAGTGTTAGAACGTAAGGAAGTGCTCAAAATAGAAATAAAGAACCATAATGACAGGGGTATGTCAAAGGGACACAGTAATTAATTGAAAGGGTTCCCGATGGTCAAAGCTGGAATGATTTGAGCAACAAGATAAAGTAGTATTGGCTTATAACCCAAAGTATAAAGTAAATATCCATGACTGCATACTGATATAAATAAATGATTGAATATGGAGGAGAACAGACACATCTGTTGTGCAGAAGAATCCAAATAACTTATGTATATATGCAACCACATAACTCCCTGCCTCTTAAGTAAGGGCTGCACATAGTGACTTCTTTCCAATGAATAGAGTATGGAAAGGGGGGAGGTTAAAAACAGTGACTTCACAGTAGAGAAACATGACAAACCCGACCTCAGCCATGTGATCAAGGTCAACATCAACAGAGATAAGTCATGTTGATATTTTACACCCTTGATATATGATGAAAATGGCATTTTACTTCTGTAGTCTTCCTTCCAAAAACCCATAATCCCAGTCTAATCATGGGGAAAACATCAGACAAATGCCAAATGGGGGAAATTCTACAAAATACTTGATCAATACTCCTTAAAACTGTCAAGGTCATCAAAGACGAGGAAAGTCTAAGAAACTGCCATAGGCAAAAGGAGCCTAGGTAGACATGACAACTAAATGTGATGTAACCTAGATGGGATCCTAGAGCAGAAAACAGACATCAGGTAAAATAATAATAATAATAATAATGTCATCTGAATAAAGTATGGACCATTGTTAATAATGTATCCATACTGGCCATTAAATGTGCCATCCCAATGTAAGCTGTTAGTAATAGTGGAAACCGAATGTAGGTTATATGGGAACTCTGTACTATCTTACAATTTTTCTATAAATGTAAAACTGTTCTTAAGTTACAAGTCTAAAATTAAATAAAATTTTAAACTCTGTTTACTCCAGATCCTTTCCTTATAAAAGCCACACATTCAGGCTAACTCATCTCACCTAATATTTGTGACCCCTAACCTCAAGTGGGTGCTTGGCGTTGTCTGGCAGTCTTACTATCTCATCCCGAACAAATTTCTCTGCCTTTCTCCAAGTCACATTTCCTCACTCCTCACATCTCTTCCACACTGCTCCCCAGCCCAGTCCACCCCTGGTGGTCTTGCTTTGTATTTGACAAAGAAACAAACAGAAGAGAATTTCCACATGTTTTGACTACTGAATCTAACCAGCTGCCCTTTGCCTTCCCTCCTGTTAAATAAATTACCTGTCCACACACCTAAGACCAGCTACTCCATTTCTGCACTGGATCCCATCCCCCTCCACCCCCCATTAAAGTAAAACCATGACTTCTCCCCTTTGTATAAGATCATTACCAGGCGCCTGGGTGGCTCAGTTGGTTAAGCAACTGCCTTCGGCTCAGGTCATGATCCTGGAGTCCCTGGATCGAGTCCCGCATCGGGCTCCCTGCTTGGCAGGGAGTCTGCTTCTCCCTCTGACCCTCCCCCCTCTCATGTGCTCTCTCTCAAATAAATAAATAACATCTTTAAAAAGAAAAAAAAAGATCATTACCATCAGCAGTGTGGCATGCAAACATGGTGCAATATCTTGATCATCGCATATTGCCCTTCAGCTTACCCCCCCATTTTTCTATTCTTTACACCAAAATGCCTACAGGAGTTATCTATATTCACCATCACTATTGTTTTAAAATATAGTGTACTCATAGAAAATTTGAGGTATGATAGGGCCAACAGATCAGGAAATGACTACCACTGAAAAGATAGTTTGTCACTCATAGTTCCTAAAGGCAGAGGAATGCCACACCAACAGCAAAGGGAGAGGGAGCCACTATGGACAAGAGCCTTCTGGTGGCTTCCACCGGAAGGAACAGGCAAGGCAGGGCAAGCAGGCTTAGGATTGACTACTTTGAATCATTCCAGTGGGCTCTGGGGCACAGGGTGTCCTTCGTTGTCTGGTACTTGGCCATGGGTGATCAGAGCAGAGGAACCATGGCCCAGAAAGTGAGAGCTGGGGTATGGGCTCTGGGTCAGTTGGTCTGTATTTGAAAAGTGTGCTCAGGAGCGGGTTGTGTAGTATCGCTAGGAACTGGTAACCCTGGGAGGGACAGACCATCCAGGATCAGTAAGGCCCCAGATGTCAAAGCGTCAACATATAGAAAACACACTCAACCAGGCTTGCTTCCTACTACTATAGGCTTCTTCATTCTGGTAATGACACCTTAATCCTCCTGGATGTCTTTTCACCTTATTGGCCACTCCTCACTTTCCTCTGGTGGATCCTCCTCTTTGGCCCAACCTCTGAAGATTGAAATAACCCCAAGGCTTAATGCTCTTCTCATTTCTGTCTTCACCAGCAGCTCATGAGGTGTGCTGGCATGGACCCCTGTGGCCTCTGAAAGTCCCCCTCAGGAATTCCATGAAAGGAGAATTGAATTTGCGTGTCTCCCTCCTTTGGTATTTGTGTTTATAATGCAAAAGTAAAGGTGGGCAAAAGTGCTGGTACCTTAGCATGAGTCAAAGCAATAGCACCAAACCTGCTAGTAGGTATTGTTTCTTCATTACCTCACACTCACACTAACAAAAAAAAAAAAAGAGGCAGTTTCACTTATGAATATCTCCAATACAGTACTAAAAAGTTTCATGTTTATAAAATCTCAATTCTTTTTTTTTTAAGATTTTATTTATTTACTTATTTAGAGAGAGAGAGAGAGAGCATGAGCAGGGGGGATGGGCAGAGGGAGAGGGAGAGAGAATCTGGGGCAGACTCTGCACTGAGCTGGGAGCCCATTGTGGGGCTCGATCCCACGACCCTAAGATCATGACCTGAGCCGAAACCAAGAGTCCAATGCTCAAACCGACTGAACCACCCGGGTGCCCCGCAATCTCAATCCTTTAATACATATTATGTTACTACTCTATGTGGTTAAATAGGATGCATGCTTAAGGCTGTACACCAACATATAACTGTCCTGGAGAAAAGCACTTGTACAGTTGTTAAAGTTGTAAGCTGAACCAGCCTCTTTTTTCATGAAACCCCATTTTACTGGAAAGAACAGACAATGCAGTATTATTTATAATAGCCAAGACCTGGAAATAACTTAAACGTCCATCAATGAATGAATGAGTAAAGATGTGATACATATATATAGATACAGGTATAGATAAGTAAGCCATTAAAAGGAAGTAATCCAAATAAATAAATAAAAGGCAGTAATCCTGCCTGCCATTTTAGACAGCATTGGATGGACCCTGAGGGCATTATGCTAAGTGAAATAGGTCAGAGAGACAAAGACACATACTGTATGATCTCACTTATTTGTGGAATCCAAAGGAAAAAAAAAAAAAACTCATAGAAAACGAGACCAGATCTGTGGTTACCAGTGGCAAGAGGTAGAGGATGGGGAAGGGAGAGTTGGAGGAAGGTGGTCAAAGCTACAAACTTCCAGTTATAAGATAAAAAATAAGTATGAGGGGTGTAATGTACACCATGATGACTATAGTTACCACTGCTGTATGGTATGTGAGTCGTTTGAATAAATCCTAAGAGTTCTCACCACGAGGAAAAAATGTTTTTTCTTTTTCTTTTTTTGGTATCGATATGAGATGATGGATGTTAACTAAACTTATTTTGGTAATCACCTCACAATATATGTAAGTTGTACATCTTACACTTATATAGTGCTGTATGCCAATTGTATCTCAATAAAATGGCAGGGGGAGTACATACTGGAAAAAGAAAGAAGTTTAAATAAATTATAACACATAAATATAATGGGTAATATGTCAATAAAAAACCAATCAGTAGCTATCTGTGCACTGACATGGAAATTCCTCCAAGATATAATGTAAGTAAAAAATAACATTCAGAACAAGGTGTATAGTGTGCCTTTTGTGAAAAAATAGAGAAAATAAGAAGAAAAATAACACTAATAAGGCTCTGTATCAGTGTCGACTTGGCTATACATCAACTCTGAAAAGATACATAGACTCTAGTAATGATGGTTTCAATGGTGAGGAAGAAGAAATGGATGGAGACACAAGCAGGAAGGGAGGCCAATTTCTCCCTGTGTATCATTTGATACTTACAGATATATTACCTATGGGGAATTTAAATAGATAAAACCTCTTATATTATTGGTGGGGGCAGAATATAGAAGATAGATTCTGAGCCCAAAGAGTTTGAGAACTTCTGATCTCAATTACACAAATCCCCTGTGAACCTGGAGATGGTTCCAAACCAGAGTCTGCCAAGATCTCACATAACAAAAGTGAAAGAATTCTATTCCCATTAGGATGAGGAAACTCTTACCCCTCAGGGTGATGTCCTTAAAGGAAGCACAGTGGACTAGGTACACAACTGCATCAATACCAACAACAAAATAGCAAGGGTTATGAGGGACTGTTTATAACAACCTTTACAACCCCTAAACCCTGCAATAAACATAATGTTTCCGCTCTTCCTTTTGAATCCGCATCCTCCCTTCTCCTCCTATCCTCCCAGGAACTTTTCCTTTTCTTGCCCCATCTGGCACAAACTAGTCAAGAAATCCCTGGCCCTGGGGAGCCTGGGTGGCTCAGTCAGTTAAGTCTTGGACTCTTGATTTTGGCTCAGGACATGATCTCAGGGTCCTGGGATCCAGCCCTGCTGGGCTCGGTGCTGAGTGGGGAGTCTGCTTGGGCTTCTCTCTCACCCTCTCCCTCTGCTTCTCCCCTTTGCTCTCTCTTTCTTAAATAAATAAATAAATAAATAAATAAATAAATAAATAAATAAATCTTAAAAAAAAAAGAAAGAAACCTCTGGCCGTAACTGCAATGTGAATAGGACAGGAGAGCGCTGGGTCAGCTGGGGTAGGGAAGTCCAATTGTGTCCAAAACTGTGAACCGCCTTCTGGCCTTCTGGCTGGTGGAGCCTCCCCGACCTCCTTACCCAAGTCAGATCGGCCTCCCAGGCATTCCCAGGGCACCGTTCACACTTTATTCTCAGCCTTCAGTGTGTCCCATCTACTGATGGGCCTTAGTGGTTGGGAAGCCTGCCTCTGTGATCAAGGTCCACATCTTTCCTTCAACCCCACTCTTTTCCAGCTGGACCTAAAACAACGAAGTTCTAAAATGATCCTAAATCTCTGGGAGTGCTTCATGGGCCCAGTAGCCCTGGGCGAGGGGGTGGGGCACCCTCTAACTCAAAGTTTGGGGTTACTAGAACATCCTCCCAGTTGGCTCCCTTCCTCCAGGCTTGCGTGCATCCAATCCATTTTCCAATAACTACCAAAAGAAACTTGGTAAAAATGCAAATCTGATCCTGTCCCTGAGGCCATAGTATGGAGAAGAGGTGGCCCCCAGGAGGGTCTGTTGCTGCATACCTTTCATGCAATGACTGAGTGAATTTCTGAGCAGGTTAAAAATTGGGGAGTGATCCTTCTTAAACCCCTTATAATTGTTATGGAATCATAAATTTCCTGTAATTAATAGAATGAAAGAACCAGTTGGTGATGGCAGCACTTCTCAAATCAGTCCGTGGAGTAGCACTAATACCCATGCATTCTATAGATGTCCCACAGAATAGGTGTTTGTCTAGGGACAACTTTATACCTAGGGACAACTGTAACCTAGGGACAACTGTATACCTACTCCACCCACCTGCAGGGATCAAGCCAAACCAACAATTCTAAATGATGAATAGCCCCAATTCCTTTTCCATTAACTGCTGGAATTTGGCAGGTGCCCCAGAAATATCTTGAGATGTTCACTCAAAATTTAAAACCACAGAGGACACATGAAGGCAGCTCCAGCTCTGCCCTCCCTAGTCCTGAGTATATGTTAATATCTACTTATCAAGTCCAGTCCTGAGAACTAACAGATAGGGACAATGGATTAATCGGTTTTAGGTTTCTGTTCTGAGTGCAAGGGTCTACACACATTTATCCTTTTCCTGATTTCTTCCCCATCACTACAGTACAGGGTGAAGGAGATGGATAAAGGTTTCTAAATTTTACATGTCGTATCTTTAATGGGATCAACCTTTAAGAAGATTTCATGAATCCTAGACTGAACATGCTTTCTTTCCTAGACCTTTCAAAAAACCTACAGAAATTCAGTTCAAACAACTGTTGAGCAACATGGAGAAAACGTGCATTCTATTCACAAGGGAGAAGACAATGCTCCTGGCTTAAGAGTTTCATTTACAGTCTCCAGCTATTCCTCAGAACCAGAAATTTTCTAAAATCAAAACTCTTGGATTTGGGCTTCTGCTCGGCCCCTAGCATCCCATAGGCATTTGCTTTCAGAACAGGAAGAGTCTGGATTGCCAGATATTTGGCACCTGCCTGCTGGCCACATTATTGAACTACCACTATGAAAAGGTTAAGAATTGTTCCAGTTGGTGCCAGCACTGTTCAAATGCCTCCCCAGCTGGATGAGCAATTGTGGAATTACAGGAAGAAATGGAGCCCCATGAGAACTCTGTGTAATCAGCTCTTGCTGGGGCAAGGGCACCATGGAGGAGTCTCCCCTACTCTATTTCCCAAAGGCCTGTAGATCTGCTGTCACATTACTGCGGTGGAATTCACTACTAAAGCATACGCTGTGTTCCATATCTAGAGAGAGATACAGGGTAGAGACAGAGATGGAGGAACACCAATTTTCTCCATAGGGACTGTTAGAATTTGGAGTACCCTAATCAGGAATTCATATTCCAAAGTTGGACAACTAGGATGTCAAAATTAGGATGGAAATATATATATATATATATAGGCCTAAGAGATCTAAGAAATCATTGTTGAAATGGTCTTCAAGACATTGCCTGGTTGCAGATTCTCTAGACGCCCTGATGCTTTGAGGGAATGAACAGAATTCAGATAACATGGAAGCCAAAAAGCACTGAAGAATCCCTCCACTTCCAGAAGACTTGGTGGAATGACGTGACAAACAGGGTGAAAGAGCATGTGTCTTCCGAGGAGAAAATCTGTTATGCAAGGTGTTGAGGGGGACACTGTGAGGGAGTGCCCATAACCTTCTTCAGGACTCAAGACTTTTTCCAGGGATTGGAGCACTACCAACAGAGCCCTCCATTGTCACCCTTCTTTCAGAATGGCCTCAGTGGAAGAGCACCACCTTGGCTATGGTCAGACCCTTCCACAGGGGCAGTCTGCATTCAATAACTGGTCAGGGTAGGTGTACGAATTCCCCACCCCCTTCGCCCTCATTTGGGACACATCTGAATGACCATCCCAGTTCTGGAGCAACGACGCGACCGCCTCAGAGCCCATACTGTGTATCTCTGCACAGCCCTGCTTCCATTAGTCCCCAGAACACTCCATAATGAACACCTTGCACAATAATCTCCATGTCGCACTGTTTTTTTCCCCAGAGAATCCAACCTGCGACAGTTGAGTCAATAGTGGTCTACTGGCAAAGAACCACCCCTACTTGCTGATAGTTAGGGCTCCTGGTATGAGATAGAGACAGATGGGTTCTGGTACAAAGTAGCAGAGCAAGTGTTACAACTTGAGCTGTGATGAACTGGGATGGGATGGTCCTGTGTACCTGCTAGTCATCCTTTCAAAAATATAGGGTGAACAGTAGCTGTAGAAATAGTAGGATCAGGTGGCAATTGCTAAATGCAGTGTGACAAAAGCTGAAGAAAGTTTGGGAGTGATGAATCAGCACATGAATTAAGTGTGGAGGGCAGAGGGCTTCCTTGGTGGCATAAAAAAGACATCTCCTAGAGGCACAAGGATATCAAATATATTTATTTGAAAAAAAAATCTTTTTTCTACGCTATGGCTTGCCTTTTTATTTTCTTAATAGTATTGTTTGAATTGATTCATAATTTCCACGTCCCATCTAAAAAATCTTTGCCTAGCCTAAGATTGTGATTTTTTTTCTGTTGCTTTCTGTTCTACTGATTTATAATCTTCTCTTTATTATTTCTTGCTATTTCCAGTTTAAGATGGAAGGGTAAATCAGTAATTTGAGACCTTCCTTTTTTCTAATATAAACATTTTAAAACAGTAACATTTCCTCTAAACACTGCCTTAGCAGCATATCAAAAAAGGTGATGTATTGAGTTTTCATTTTCATTCAATTAAAATTAATTTATAATTTCCCTGGAATTAATTTTGGGGCCCACAGATATTTAGAAGTATGTTGTTTATTTTCCAAATATTTAGGGATTTTCCAAATCTTTCTTTTATTGATTTTTAATTTAACTTCACTGTAATGTGAGAATGTATTCTATTTGATATTAATCCTTTTAGATTTACTGAGACACATTTCATGGCTGGTCTTGGTGAATGTTCTTCCATGCATACTTGAAAATCATGTGTATTTTGGCAGTTTTGGGGTCAACTTAGTTGAGAATTTTGATGGTTAATTTTATGTGTCAACTTGGCTGGGCCACCATGCCCAGATGTTTTTGTGAGGTGTTTTCTGAATGAAGTTAACATTTAAGTTGATGGACTTTGAATAAAGCAGATTACTCTCCATAATGTGGGTGGGCTTCATCCAATCAGCTGAAGTACTTAACAGAACAAAGACTGACCTGCACGCAGGAAGGATTCTTCCAAGCATTCCCTTTTGATTAGAACTGCAAATCTTACCTGCATCTTCAGCCAGCCAACCTACTCTGAAGATTTTGGACTTGCCAAAGGCTCTATAATTGCATGACTGGGTTCCTTAAAATAAACTGATGATAGATAGATAGATAGATAGATAGATAGATAGATAGATAGATAATAGATAGATAGATAGATAGATAGATAGATAGATAGATAGATAGATAGATAGACAGACATCCTATTTGTTGTTTCTCTGGAAAACCACTGCTCAGTTCTGTATTCCTGATAATTTTTTTTATCTATTTGTTTTATCAATCATTGAGAAAAGAGTGTTGATCTCTTCAACTACAATTATGGATAGTCTACTACTTTCAGTCTTGTCTTTTTTGCTGTATTAATTTTGAAGCTCTATCATACCCATTTAGGATTATTATGTTCTCTTGATTCCTTTACCATTTTGAAGTGTACTTTGTGATTCCTGTTAATAATTCCTTAATCTGGAGCGCCTGGGTGGCTCAGTCAGTGAAGCGGCTGCCTTGGCTCAGGTCATGATCTTAGGGTCCTGGGAGCAAGCCCCATGTTGGGTTCCCCATTCAGTGGGGAGTCTGCTTCTCCCGTTGCCTCTCTCTCCCTCTCTCTCTCAAATAAATAAATAAATAAAATCTTTTAAAAAATTCCTAATCTAAAATCCACTTTTTCCTATTATTAATATAGCCATTCAGTATGCTTTTCATTAGTCTTTACACAGTATTTCATTTTTCATCTTTTTACTTTTATATTATATGTATCTTGATAGTTAAAATAGGTTTCTTATAGATAACATAGTTTGGTTTTGCTACTTTATCCAGTCTGACAATCTGTGCCTTTTAATTGGACCATTTGCTGTTAATGTAACCATTGATAGAATTAAGTTTAATTTTGCCATTTTACTATTTGCTCTCTATTTCATATCTATAATTTGTTCCATTTTTCCTGCCTTCTTTTGGGTTGAGTAAGTTTTAAGACTTTTTAAAAATCTCCTCTATTGGCTTATTAGCTATGCCTCTTTGTCTTATTGTTTCAGTGGATTCTCCAAGGTTTCAATATACATCCTCATTATGGTCTACCTTCATATAATATATCACTTCAGTCATAATGTAAACCTTACAACAATAGGTTTCCATCTCCCTTCCTCCCTTTGTGCTATAGTTGTCATGCTTTCTACTTGACATATGCTTTAAACCCAACAATGCATTATTAATATTATTTTAAGTACTCGATTGCATTTTAGAGACACTTTTTTAAATGAGAAGAACATTTAGCTACACATTTACCATTTCCAATGGCCTTTTCCTTTGTATATGTCCAGGTTTCTGTCTACCATCATCTTCCTTTTGCTTAATGTACTTCCTCTAACACTTGTGATAGTGCAGGTCTATAGGGAACAAATTCCCTCTGTTTTTGTTTGCCCAAAGAAGTCTATTATGTCTTCATTTTTGAGTGATAGTTTTGCTAAAGATTAATAAATGCCTAGTTTTTTTCTCTCAGCAGTTTAAAAACTGTTCCATTAGCTTCTATATTGCATAGTTTCTGATAAGAAGTCTGTAGAAGTAGGAGAACATAGTAACAAACCTTAAGGGCGGCCCCAGCTGAAACCTTGATTGCAATGTTCTGGGAGCCTCCAAGCTAGAGAACCCAGCTAAACTGGCCTTAGAATCCTGACCACACAAAAACTGTGAGATATAAACCCCTCTAAGTCCTGGGGCAATGTGTTACACAACAAGAGATATCTAATTCAGAGACTATCCTAAAAACTTCCACAAATGAAAAATTAGTTACATGCAAATACCCCAAAGAAAGCACAGAACATCTCATCAGCTGCTTTCAAAACTGGGAAAATCTACTTCAATATAAAATTTGAGCCAGCCAAATCATTAATCAAATGTCAGGATAAAATACATTATCGGATATGTAGGGACCAAAAAAAAAAAAATATGGATCTCTCACATACCCTTTCTCAGGAAGTGAGATGTGTTCCACCAAAACAAGAAAATAAACCAGACAAGAGGAAGGTGCGGAATGCAAGGAAAAGTGGATCCAAACCAAGAGAGAGACAAAGAATTCCAAGAGTAAAAAAAAAGGGCCAACCCAGGATGGGTAGCTATGTAATAGACTAGAACAACCGCCCACTTTGAAATAGGAGAGTGGCAGAAGTGTGTGAAAGAATAGGTTAATACCCAGATACACAGCTTGCAGATTTGGAAGGGGTCGTGTCTGGGTAACAGGTGAGAAAGGGGGACTGGTGAGCATGGCTCCCCTCTCAGCAACCTGTAGGGAAATTCTATCTCAGTCACCATGGGGACTTCCTCATAGCCACCATTTCCCCAAAGGTAATTTATTTACTGCATCACGTAATTGATGTGTCCATAGTATCCTGCTTCACGCAGAATTAGTTCTAAGAGCTCAAACACTGTTACTCTCCATCTGCATCTCTTGTTTAACCACATCTTTGCTCTGCTTTATTCTGCATTCACTTCTCTCTCAGGTAGGCACTTATGCTAAAGGTACTAGTTCTTCATTGCTCTAGAAAATTCCTGAAACTGCAACTCATTGAACCAATCATTTTGACCACAAGAAGAAGGATATGATGACTAGCTAGGCCTAAAGGCCCTAATAAACGAAAAGACCCCTTTCACCACTGGAACTTATGGAGAAGTGAGAGTCCAAAATGACTTAGTTGTGCAAAAATTTCAAGTGGGCCAGACAGCCCTGGTGATACTCTGCTAGTTTTTCCCTTCTCGAGAGTAGCATAAGAATTGATTTATTATGGTCCTAAAAAAAGGAAACTATCCTTGAAAAGTTTGAATGTGTGGAGAGCACATTTGAAAGGGACTGTTATGAGGACATGCAAAGCAAGAGTCTTTGGAATCTTCTACCACAACCCAAACTATAAACCTGAAATAGCATGAGGGTTCTTGAGGATGAGAAATCATCACAGCTGAATACAGGAATTAGAGGCACTAGGTCACACCTCCACAACCCCCTTAATACCCTAGTTTTTGCCAGAGATAGGTCCCCTGCTGAGTGTAGAGTGTATTTGTCATCTTTGGACTACAAAATATCCAGTCCTTCTCAACACACTTTGGCTTCCTTTTGAAAAATTGCTTCTCCCCCAACGTTTCATGGTCTTTTGAAATAGTATATCCAGACGTCTGCTTGCTTCCCACAAGTGAAGCCAGAGGGGTCATATTCTCTCTTTCCCCATGCTGGTACAATCAGGAGGACAGAAAAGTGAACAAGATTGACCTATGGGCTGCTCCATCGTAAGGCTAAAGAAATGGCTGGGGGACATTCAATCCAGTGGTCGTATCCTGGTCATACTTCTCTGTCCAGCCTGTTACAGCGGTCCGTGCTTCCTAGTTCTGAACAAATGTCTTAGTTCTTGCTCACTTCTGAGCATGGTTCTTTAGGCTTCCACTGAGTCTGTGAGCCTGAAAAATCTTTCCAATAAATTTCTCTTTGCTTAAAGTTGCTTTAGGTGGTTTCCACCAATTTTTTTTTTTTTTTTTTGGAAACTAAGAACACTAACATAATGGTTAACTAAGTAAACTGAATGAGGATGCTCCTGCCATGTCAATGCTATGCCTGATTTTGTTTCTATACTGAAAGATCATCTTAAGGCCCCTAATTTTTATAAGCTTTTATGAATCAAGCTAATGTAGTCTTCTGTCTCCTTGTAACACCTATAAGCGATAATAATTTGATTTATACACTCCCCAGTTTGTTCTATAATGCAGTGCAATGGAATCTAGACTTATGGTCTAAACTAGATTCAAGAATTTATAATCACTCATTGCACTGATAATATATTGATTGGGGTGGGGGGGAGGATACAAACATGGAAGACAGCCCATAGATTAATTATGCAAAACACAAACCAAACAGTAAAGAAATAGAAGTTGACCCAAAACCATTCAAAATGAAAATTTATAGTTATCTCATATCTTCTAGTATGTTTTCCTGACCCTGCTTTCTGACTGTAGGTGCTGTTGTTCGAAGTTAGAGCCATGATTCTGCTTCACCTGGATCAACGCTCTTGCTAATGTGCTAACTCAACACTATTCCTTTTGGTGGAAAAATGACACAAGCTACAGGATGTCTTCCATGGGGTCATCTGGGACAAATTATTGTGTAGCCAACCCCCCTCCTTGGGTTGGGCTGCATGCAGGGACCAATATGGACTCAAGTTATTAATAACATCTGGTTACATGATTAAACATTGTAGGAGAGAGTGTCATATGGCATTACACTCAATTGTGGAAGGGACTAAGCTGTTAAGCTGTTCTTTTTTGGTAATTAGTAAATTAAACATCTTTCAAGTGTGTCAATAATAATTGGGATCTATGAACCCCAAATCAACCAGTTAATAGGTCTATGGACATAGTTAAAAATTATATAGTAGTAATTTATTAAGTACAAAAGCCTAAATCATGTTTCTGTGCATAAGGGGCTATATATTTCACAAGTGTTCACTGGTATCCTGAGTTCACGCTCCAGGGGATCAAAGGTTCTATTCATTCCTCCCAGGAGCACCTGAAGCTCCCATATGACATGGGTATCCTTTTCCACACACCTCACTGTTTCACAGGAGACCCTTGCATGCCCGTGCACACACACACACAATTCTCAGAGATATTCTCAAGTTGCCTAGGTAAATGGGTTGCTGATGTTGCTAAATGAGTCCCATAAAAAATGATTAAAAGAGCAAACAAAACTTAAGGATTCAAAGACAATCAGGGGGTTAAACTATTGATATGTGTATGCTTTTCTATTTCTTCCTTCTGTGTACAGATTAGTTGTAAGTGACAGAGTCAATTTAAAGTTTGAGACCATGATTTTTATCTCTGTAAGAATTTGGCATGGCTGGCAGAATCTGTTGCAACAGGGAACCTCACCTCAGCAAAGGAAGCTGCAGAATCATTCACGTGATGTTTATAAGCCCCTTGTCTTCCCCTCTTCACTTGCCCTTTGCTATCCTGGGTCGCCATATTTGGACTCCAGTACTGAACTGTGTTTTAGCAACCTCTAGTTTCAGGTAGGAATCATAAATTAAATCTTTTTGCCCAGCCTCTGTTTCTCAAACACACACACACAGACACACACACCTTGTATCTTTCCTGTAACAGCAAATACAAGGATTTAATGTCTTCCTTTCTTCCCTAGGCTAGATTGACAAAGCATGGCTACCACCACTTCTAAATGTCAGGAAGGCATGTCCAGCTTTCCTCAGTTAGTACTAGACCATTACAGTGCATGATCTGTAAACTCTGCAACAGGTGTAGTAAAGATGACCCCAAATTTCAATTTCTCCTTTACAAATTCTGGGACTATGATATCTTGAAACATCTGAAGGAAAACCAGGTAATCTCCATGCCAACCAGAATGATTCATGGTCTGCATGGAAGAAGAGATGAGGATCTGACACAAGTTGACAAGAAAGCAGCCAAAACCTCTTTAAAGATGTTGAGAGAAATGGAAAAAGAAGATGTGGTATATATATACAATGGAATATTATGCAGCCATCAAAAGGAATGAGATCTTGCCATTTGCAACGACGTGGATGGAACTGGAGGGTATTATGCTGAGCGAAATAAGTCAAACAGAGAAAGACATGTATCATATGACCTCACTGATAATGAGGAATTCTTAATCTCAGGAAACAAACTGAGGGTTGCTGGAGTGGGGGGTGGGGTGGGAGGGATGGGGTGACTGGGTGATAGACACTGGGGAGGGTATGTGCTCTGGTAAGTGCTGTGAATTGTGCAGGACTGTTGAATCTCAGATCTGTACCTCTGAAACAAATAATGCAATATATGTTAAAAAAAAAAAAAAAAGAAGAAGAAGATAGCAGGAGGGGAAGAATGAATGGGGGGAAATCAGAGGGATAGACGAACCATGAGAGATGATGGACTCTGAAAAACAAACTGAGGGTTCTAGAGGGGAGGGTGTTGGGAGGATGGGTTAGCCTGGTGATGGGTATTGAGGAGGGCACGTTCTGCATGGAGCACTGGGTGTTACGCAAAAACAATGAATCATAGAACACTACATCTAAAACTAATGATGTAATGTATGGGGATTAACATAACAATAAAAAAATAAAAATAAAGATGTTGAGAGAAAAACTGAGGGGAAGCCCTCTAGAGGGTTCTCTTTCCATTGCCTGCCCAAGTATGACCCACTGAGACTATACCCCAGCCTCCCATCTCAACAACAGCTGAAAACCTTCTAATAATGGGTTCTTCCTCCTCCAGAATCTTTCAAAATCATCTTGTGTGGAGTTCCAACAAGTTTCCTGATCGTTCCGTTTCCAAAGATGTGAGCCAGGGATACCAGGAACTTCACTATAAGGTGCTTTTTAATTTCATGGAAGATCAAGCCTTAAAGCATTAGCACTGAAATCCTCAAGCTGGCAAGGAGGCATACTTTAGAAATAATTAGAACATTTTTTTGTCCATTAAAGGTAGAACATTTGAGTACTTGAGACCAGATGAAAATGACATAAATCTCTCCTCAGGTAAGTCCAGACTGCAGAAGGCCAGGTTAGAAATGAATTGTTTGTATTTCAAATGAAAAAAGTCTTAGTCTAACAAAAGTCATTAAGAAGATACATTACATATTTTATATAGACATAGATTTAAGTCTTATGTTTTACAAGTCTTAGTCTAATAAGAGGCATCGAGTAAGGCAATTTTTTAATTAAAAAAAGGAGAACTACTTACAGTCTTATATACAACCTATCTATCCAGACACACACATAAAACAATTCTCTTTGTACCAATTTAAAAAAATCCTTACTTCCAAAAAGCACTTGGGGTGCTGTAATTATCAAATGGTCTGCTTGGAAACTTCTAAGGGTTCTGTTGCTTCGATTATATATACAACTTTGTGTTTACTCCTTTGGTTGAATGTGTATAAGTATGTATGTATTCGTATAAAGCTAAAATAAGAATGGGTTTTAAGCAAATACATCTATTTTTTTTTAAAAGCATGGTCTTAACCTCAAAAAAGAAATATGACTTATGCAAAGGCTTCTTAAAACTGGAATTCTACACTGTAATTAAAAATTAGGATAGTAATTATTATGTTCAATGTGACATCAGAATTTTGACCCAAGTAGAGAGGCTCTCAGACAAAATCTTTAAAGCTTATATTTTATCTGTGGTGGCCATGAACATGTGTCTCTCAGATCCCTAAATGCAGAAAGTATTACTGGCCAATGGCCCCAGAGTAAGCTGTACTTATTCCAAAATCCACCATGATGTCTGTACTGAATGAAGCCAGGCTTCCCAGCACTGCTTCCAGCCAGTGGCTCTGTGCCCCAGGGACACAAAAGCCAGCCCCTTTCCAGGAGACATGGGCTTCCTCTAATGGACAACTTTGACTTGAGGACTCCTCATCCGTCATATTGAACCTTCTTAGGACTATGCTACAGGGACTACACTATGGGCTAAAACTCTTGCACCCCACCTTCCTTTTCTCCCTCTGTCCTTCACATCACAAGCGGACAGCTCTCCAGCTGCCCCCAGCTCCCTCCTCATTTTCCCTCAGAGATGTTCCCTTAGTAAGTCTCTTGTGTGGCTAATCCTGTCTTGCTATCTGTTCCTCAGAAGAGCAGGACTAACACAGCATCCTTTCTTAACACAGAATTCTAAGATACTATGTACCTTGTTAAAATCTTCCTGGAGGAAAATTAAAGATTTTAGTACTGGACTGGGATAAAACTAACTCAGAGAATCACCTGGATTTGATACATTGTAAATTTGGGTATAATGTGGTATTATTAAATTGGTAGAAAAATGTTACCTATTAGATAAGGGAGCTAAAAAAGAATAATAAATTTTAAAGGTTTTATTATCATCTCATATTTACTAAATTAAATATTAATGGGATGTATGAAAATATGTAGGTTCTAATATTGCCAGAAATTAAACAGAAGACAGAATTAGGCTGCCCAACCAGAACTTGTGCATATGAATCAGATGCATCCATTACATTTGGTCATTTCATAAAGACCAGCCAGTAGCTAAATGAAACTTTCATACAGAATTTGGGAAATTCATTTGCTTGATTCGCCCTTTACTTCTCATCTCTTAAGGTAGGCTGATAATTGGTTTCTACCATCCTCCAGGATTTGAATATCACATAAGAAGAAAATGTCTTGGCTGAAAGCCACCACCTTCTAAGAAAATTGCTGATAACCTCACAGAACTGAAAACAAACTAAATCATACTAATCACATATGATATATGTATGTGATACATGTAATTACAAAGACTCAGAATGAATTATTATGAATGACTCTACCAGAAAATAATTGGGCTACACATCCTTAGTGGCATTAAGTATAAGGATAAAAATAACTGCAAAAAAAATCTTAAACTTTATTTGATAATTTTATAAGACAACATTAGTAATTGTATTAATTTTGTTTGGAATCAGGATTTTAAGCATAAGAGAAAGGGTAAGGAAATTATCAACATGTTTTATTTTTTTAAAGATTATTTATTTATTTATTTATTGGAGAGAGAGAGAGAGTGCACAAGCAGGAGGGAGGGGGAGAAGCAGGCTCCCCGCTGAGCAGGGAGCCCGATGTGGGGCTTGATCCCAGGATATAATGTTAGAACTTAATTAGAAATATCAATATGAACCCATGCTTTAAAAAAAAAAAGTATATGTTTCCCAATTCTGTCAGCTAAAATGAGCTGGGAAGAATGGCCTAAGAGAATGAACCTAATGTGTAAAATTCACTATTATGATTTCTATTCCCATCTTTCCAGGATACCCTGGAGAAATGGCTGATTCCATGTCTGGGGTAGGGTAGGTTATAAGCCTGGGGCAATTTGTTGTACCAGTAGACAAGAAATAATGCAGATTAATGGGATTGTGTCAAAAGAACACAAGTGTTGTAACTCCCAGGGGTGCATCAATTTGAGCAATAAAAGACAATGAATGTTGCAGGTGGTTAGATTACCCTGAATCTCTGAAAAGCCATGAGTCCATAATGATATACAAGAGAAAAATTAGCATAAAGCTGAATAAGGTGGTGAACTGAATAGCCTGTATTACTTTTGAATCCTTTATTCAAATATGATGTTATTTTGATTCATTTACTTTATCAGTGAAAAATATAGAATTTAGTAAATATTAAATACATAATTAAAAAGTGTTTTCTGGCTTAAGGGAGGGTGCCAGTAAAATGATCCCATAAGCTGTGACTGCAAATTGGACAAAGACATTCAAGATCACCAAATTTCAATCAGATACCATTTCAAATATCCATAGCATTTTATGGTCTTTCTTAAGAATATAGAAAAATTGCAAGATACCATTAAACTCAATGATTTTTAAAACCAGTTTGAAAGGCATTTGCAAAGGTCTTAAAATCCTGTTAAGTTAAAAGGTAGAGAAGTTAGAAATTAAACATTACAGAAGTAAAAATATAATTATGTATTTTATAGAGTCAAAATACAAAATCCAAGTAATCGGCCCAGATAAGTGCCACCAACTTCTGCGAATGGACAGAAGCAGCAGGTAGTGTGTGCAGATTTCCACCCAAGGACATGATCCATGTGATCCATAGCATTACTGTCTGGCAAGCAGGAACCTGTGTGTATTTCAGATTTTATACACTTGTAACATATAAGAGAATTTGGCCTATTAGAGTGATGGCCTGTGTCTCTAATTTAAAATGTGTAATTCAATAATTTGTTTAGGTTGGTCATGTTAAATTAAGATATAACCATGTACAGTATTCAAACTACTATAAAAAAAAAAAACTTTGAGGGGCACCTGGGTGGCTCAGACGGTTAAGCGTCTGCCTCTGGCTCAGGTCATGATCCCAGGGTCCTGGGATCAAGCCCCTCATTGGGCTCCCTGCTCAGCAGGAAGTCTGCTTCTCTCTCTGCCCCTCACCCCACTCGTGCTAATAAATAAATAAATAATATTTTTTTAAAACCCTTGAGATTCATCACATTCACTGTTTAATTCACTAAATATGTAAGTATTTAATACAAGGATAGATTAGGGAGAACTTAGTGACAGCTTAGCACATACTAAATAAAGCCCATGAACTTTTACCACTGGCCCAAGTTATGAGAGGCTGTATCATAGTCAAATAACCCCTACGTGTTCCTTTATTTTCATTTGTATTCTTATACTGTTTTAAGAAAGCAATTTTACAAACAAAAAATATATACTACTACTGGCCCAAGTTGTGTATATTAATGGAAATATACATAAATATAAAATTAACTAATTCTCTCCAACATCTGAGTTTGGCCAACACACAGGATGGTACTAACCAAGCAATGAATGATGCCCAGTGCAAATGAAGATCCTTTAATCTTTGTGTTAACGAAAAGCCAAATACTAATAGTAAAAATCTGGAGGTCACACCAAATTTTCATAGAGAAATGAGGTACAGACCCACATATTTCAGCAAAAATAAAATATCCAACCAAAAATATTTTAGAAAAGTGGCAGTTTGTTTTGACTTGCCTTCATCACCAGAACTAAATACCTCATCTTATTCTATGGGGTGTGCTGTTTGACTGACATTGAATAGAATTAAATATAAGCAACCTCTCCCAAGTGCTCTACATCCTTACAAATTTTGGATCGATTTAATTTTCCATAAAATAAATCCGTAATAGTAAAAAAATTGCTTGTGCTGATATTAATCGAAGTTCTACCTCAGATCAAATTTTGACAGAATCCTTGTCATATGAAGAAGTAATAAAAAAAAGTATATCCTTCCCCCCCCCAATGCAAGGGAAAGCAATATATATGCGTGCTGGGTAATGGTACTATTCATTAATAATATTATGTTATTTCTCTGAATTTTGCGATGATTTGTGTTGTCAGCTTTCCAAAATGTGTAATTTGTTGCGATTTCTCATCTTAAAATATTCACTTCCATATCTAATTTTTAAATCTTTTTCTTAAAAGGGGTCCCTCTATTTGTATAAGCTGTAAGCCCCACAAAACCTGGATCCGCCTCTGACCATATTATTTTAGAAAAACCAAAATAGCTCTCGATGCTTCTGTACTGACACGGAAACAAGTCCATGATACACTGCTAAGCATAACATTCAAACTTGAGAATAATATCAATAGATTATCCCACTTAAGTAAAAAAAAAAAAGTTTTTCAAGTTTGACTGTATTTTTAGCAAAGCACATGTCTTCACTTACTAGTTTTTTAGTTGGAAAAAAAAAGCAAAAATGAATTTTCGACCTTAATTCATGCTTGTAAACAGCAATACAACACTGCAACGACTCCAATACGCCTATTCCTTCACATTTTAGCGTTCTGAAATTGGGTTGTAACCTGAGATCGCTGGGAAGCCGTGGTCACTCGGCGCGCATGCGCAGATTTGGACGTGGCCGTTCCGACGTGGTCGTCATCCGCGGGGTTGTGTGCGTTGTCAGTACGACCTTGAGTTTAACGGCCTTTTAAAAATGTCTCCCAGAAGATTACGTGCTGATTCTGAATTGAAATGAAAATGAAATTCTGTGTACGCAAAAGGGCAGGGAAAGCCAGCAGCGGGGCGCACACTTGATCCTGGGCAGCGAGCCGCCTCGGGCGTGACGGCCTGGTCCACGTGCTTCTCGGCACCCCAGAGACCGCCGGGCCCGCGGCCGACGCAGCCGCGCTGCGGTGCCTGAGGGGCTGCGCACTGAGTTCAGGGCCAGGGCGGCCTCGGGACCGTACGTCGTGCAGGGGAGGCGCCGACGTCGTCGTTCCCGCTGCCTGCACGCGAGCCGCGCGGGTAGAGCGCCCTCCCGAGTCCTGGGCCGGGGAGGGGAGGCGCTGCCCGGGAGCTGGAGCGCCCGGCCTGGACACCGGCGCAGACGCCCTTTAGGAAGGGAAACCTTGCGCGAGCGGCGAGATTCTCTATCGCAATCGGTGCTCCTCAGTCTCTCCGATTGAAATCGAATTCAGTGTGCTTTCCATTCCGCTGTCCGCTGTCACAGCTTGTGATAAATATTCTGTTGTTTGTCTGACACCGAAGTAGCTCTTAACAGAAATGCTGCCAATCAGAGCAGAAAATGTAAAGCCTTTAAGAATTTGAGAGCCTTTTGCTCCTTAGCGGGTGCACCCAGTCTCTTTCCTTTGTTTCATTTGCACCGTGTTATCAACAAATGTTATTCTTTGCCTTTATTTGGGATGACAAGGTTATTGCATTTGATCAGATTAGTGTTAACCCTCGGCATTTTTAGTATATAACAATAAGGCAATATGCTCTTACATCTTTAACCTCAAATAAAATTTAAGCTGGAAAAAACAGTCAAACTTTAGATTGGTTTAGCTTGTAATGAACTACCTCAGCCCTGGAAGGGTACATTTTAAACCAATACCAACAAATCTGTTTCTTACTGGTGTGAATCCATATGCACTTTTTAAAATGAGTTTCATAAATAATAATTAGCAATTAGGTATTATTTATCAGGTCCTGATCTAAGTATTTGGAATTCTGTCAATCCTGACAGCAGTCCTGAGGTAGACAGATTTTCCTCATCTTGCAGATGAGGAAACTGGAGGGACAGTAAGAAACCCAGGCCATCTGGCCCTAGAGGTTGTTTTAAAATAGTTATTCAATGAAATATTCTAGAGCAGACTGGAGATGATGGATATAATGAACTTGGGGCCTGTGAATGTAAAGTACCACATTTTCATTAATACCTTATATCTTATATAAGAAATAAAATCAACCTTTGGAAAATGAATTGTCTATGCTCTTATCTTAAAAATAAAGATGATATGATAACAAGTCACATCATTTTGCCAAGAAGTTTATGGCACTCTATTATTTGACTAATACTCATTCACAGCACTCCTAATATAAAACAGTTTCAGAGATCTAAATTATAATGCTAACTATGTGACGACTATTAAATTTTGCAGCATAGACTTATGGTCGAATATAATTTTATTACTTTCTTATTTTACTCTCTTCACTGCCATCCTTTTATATTTTGAGTTTGATTCAACTGCCTTTCTACTAAAATGCTTTATAATGTATATTTTTTAGACTTTTGTTGTTAATTTGTACAGGTCTCCCCAACTTTTATTCCAAAATTTAAAAAGCATAATAATTATTATCCTAATTTCTTAAGTGAAAAAACTGAGGCTCAAACAGGTTAAATATTACACACAATATCACATACTAAGGCAGATAGGTAGTATAGACCAGAAATCCTATCCTAGGGCTCAACAGACTTCAAATGGTTTATGTAAATGGCTTGTGTTTATTCACATATCTTCTTAGAACCAATATATCTCAGAAGCATAGACCTATCATCATAAAAATGTTGTTAAACATCACTTATGTGCTCTAAGTACAATTAAGTCAGAACAGAACTTTACCATTCGATTTTTTAAAGATGTAGATCCTAACACTTTCCTATGTTTTTTTTAATCAACAGGTTAATAGTATTGGTCTTTTCCCCAAAGATATGGGATGAAAATCAGTGGGAGGTCGGGGAGTTCGTTGTTATAAAAACTAGAAAGGAGGAACTCAGGGCTGGAAAGGAAGACCCTGATTTAATTTCAACATCTGGTTTTCCACATTATATATAGGCAGTGGTGATTCTGTGCCATTTTTATGCAGATATTTCCTCTCCTAGGATTCTCTCATCTTTGTTATTATTTGAAACTCTGATCTAGCTCTGAATCCGAATCTGTTCTTTTTTTCTCCCCCAACTCTGTTTCAAAACTTCTGTAATTCCTTTGCTGTGAAGTCTAGAATCTCTCCTGCGAGTGAGCTTACTGGGTGGGCCAAACTGCCATGGAACAGGATTGTTAGGAAGTCGATATGTTGCTAAGAAGTCTTGCTAATTTACTATATAAGCTGAATAGAGTGTCAGAGAATTTTCCTTTCCCCTGATGAACTTAGGAGGTGCATGTTTTGGCCTGTATCAGTGATTGTGTTTGGATCGATTACTTTAAAGTTACAGTTTTTTATCCATATATGAAAGTTACACCTAATTATCCCCGTAATCAGTTAAACAAATGTCAGCTGTTCGTATTTCAACTCTTTCTGCCAATAACTGCTGGAAGTGATTTAATGCAGCTGGAGAATAACACTGACAATCATTATAGCCTGCAAAGTGTGAAATAATTTCATTGCACTATTGTGTCTCTTTAGTCTGAGGACTGATCATGTTCAGCGGATGACACTTGGGAAAAAAAGCCGGTTTTATTATAATGAAGGAAATCATGGAAAAGGGGGGGGTGTGAGTCCACGGGCAGCTCAGTACTGTTTATCTGGCGAACTCTTCTCAGCGGAGAGCTTGTTTTTATAAGAAGTCACTTTAAGTGTTAAAGGGAAATATTTTCATCTAAACAGGAGGGTTGTGCTTCATTCAGATCTTTCCCCCCATCTGATAAAAACCCTTGCTGAGTAACAGCACAGATGTGGCTCATTTGGGGGAAATGAAGGAAGAGGAGAAAAACGCTGGGTGGAGCAAAGGAGTAATGATCGATGCTTCCCCTTTTCACCGGCCCTTTTTCTTTTCACTTACCTGAGCCACTCTGGGGTCCACTTTGAAGGCGCGATGCCCTCGCCTCTTCCCCGGCGCAGTTACCTCCCCAGCGAGTTTTCTCCCTCGTCGGACTCGCGGCCCTGCAGCAGCCCTTCCGAGCTCCTAAGCAAGGCAGGAAAGCTCTCCCTGGGTGGCACTCCTCCCAGGGCACCACGGCTACCACGCCGGCTGGCCTGGTGCTCCATCGACTGGGAACAGGTGTGCTTCCTGCAGAGGCTGGGAGCTGGTGGGTTTGGCTCGGTGTACAAGGCCACTTACCACGGTGTTCCGGTGGCCATAAAGCTAGTGAACAAGTGCACCAAGAATCGACTGGCGTCCCAGCGCAGTTTCTGGGCTGAGCTCAACATCGCCAGGCTTCGCCACGATAACATCGTGCGGGTGGTGGCTGCCAGCGCGCGCACGCCTGCGGGCTTTAACAGCCTAGGCACCATAATCATGGAGTTTGGTGGCAATGTCACCTTACACCAAGCCATATACGGTGCCGCCAGCTGCCCCGAGGAGGATGTGCAGCCTCACTGCTGTCCCGGAGAGCAATTAAGTCTGGAAAAGTGTCTCAAGTATTCCCTAGATATTGTGAATGGCCTGCTTTTCCTTCACTCGCAAAACATTGTACACTTGGACCTGAAGCCGGCTAACATTCTGATCAGTGAGCAGGATGTCTGCAAAATCGGTGACTTCGGTTGCTCGGAGAAGCTGGAAGATCAGCTGTGCTTCCAGACCCCTCCTTACCCCCTAGGGGGCACCTACACCCACCGAGCCCCAGAGCTCCTGAAAGGGGAGACCCTAACGCCCAAAGCTGACATCTACTCCTTTGCCATCACTCTCTGGCAAATGGCTACCAAGGAGGCGCCTTACTCAGGGGAGCGGCAGTATGTGCTCTACGCCGTGGTGGCCTATAATCTCCGGCCGGCTCTGTCAGCAGCTGTCTTCACTGACTCCATCTCTGGGAAGAGACTTGAGAAGATCATCCAATGCTGCTGGAGGGCCAGGGCTTTGCAGCGGCCAAGTGCAGAACTCCTCCTGGTTGACCTTAACTCTTTAAGAGCTGAATTTGACTGACTCTTAACCTGTATCGACATAAGCTTTGTCTTTATTTCTATTCGCTTTTAAATTAGTGACCATGTAGAGAAAAAAACATATTTGCAGGACGGATTTTTAGAAAATAAAGTTACTTAAAACTCCTTTTGGTCTCAAATGCTTCTTCTAAGACAAGTAGCATAGCTACAAATCTAGTAGTCAGCTTAATATTGTTAGTAACTAAACTTAGTCCCTCACAGAGTTGTATATATATATATATATCTTTCGCTGCAAGTGTGCTTACTGCAACAGTACTGCACTTGTTCCAATTTGTTATTGATGAAGCCAGCTTGTCCAAGACAGAACTGAATTGTAAAATGCCAAAATGTTCTATAAATTCAAATAATATGCTCCACACCCACCACCTAAATGTAAACTATTAACAGTTTACTTGCTCCCAAACCACACAAGTGAAAATTTTTTGAAAAATATTAATTTTTTTTTCTGCTCCTCTGCCCAAAACTTCTTGTTTGTAATGACCTTCATATGTAAAATTCACCAACTGAGGCAAATTTATTTTGAAAGGAATAAGATCTTAGATGATTTCTTGTGATATTTTGAACTTGTACATGCCATGAATAGAAAAATTGTGCTAATATGCTTCTAAACTGGGTCTCTTTTTCTTATTATTTGGATTCAGAAGGGGATGACAAAGCAAAGACTTCTGATATGTGAGGGAAAAAAAATGACAACCCTGAGGAAGAGTAAAATTTAACATTTGGATGGAGGAGACCAGAGGAGTAAAACCAGACTGCCCATTCTAGGATTCAAGACAATGGCTGCTGGTACATAAGATTTAAAAGAGTGAGGTGACTGGATTTTGTTATTAGGACCACTGTGACTTCCATTTAGCAACAGTAGTTTCTGTGACTTGTGGAGGGCAAGGCCATTGCCAATGGACCAGACAGTTATGGCGAGGACTTGATGTAGAAGCTGTACTTGGGCTGTTGAGGAAAAAGGGGGGAGCAGAAACTTTCAAAAGGGATAAGATACATATGTTCTTGGGTTTGGGGTTTGGTTTAGTTGTCTTGGGATGAAGGAAGTGAGTTTATGTGTGAGTGAAGCAAGAAGAGACAAAGATAACTGACAAAATTTAAGAAGTTATAAAAGAAATTAAAAGTAGTACCTAGGAAAAGAGACTATAGCTTTGCAGAGAAAGAGCATCTCTTCCCAGATGTGAGCAAAGGAAGGTGGGACAACTGCCATGGAAGATAAGTTTCTACATAAGAAAAAGAGACACTGGGGAGGTTCACATCTGTGGACTTCTATTTTTCCTGTTAAGAGTGATTGAGAGTAGGAGGTCTACAAGGAGATCGTGGTTTGGAACTGTTCTTGAGGGAAGCAAAAGGGAGCTGTCCATGACTACATAAAATATTGGTTCAGTTCTGCTAGCTCTGTCCGTGTAGCTTAGAGAACAAACCACCCATATACCAATGACTAATTTCCTCCTCTGTTCATTGTAGCAACAGGAGTTCATGTTGGAAAGTTTAAGATACAATGGCTCACAAACAAAATTATGACAAATCCGTTTGTTCCACCATGTGTGCTAAAACGAGATTCTAATTATGCTGAATACCTCATTAACAGACTGTCAGTGAGCTACATGAGGATCCTCTATGAAAAGCATTAAGGTCCAGAATTCACTTCCGGAATGAACATGGCCACAGCTTAGATTCAAATATCTTCCCTTCTCCTGGAAACCAAAGTGGGAGGTACCTTGTAAATTCCATAATCAGTGACACCAGGAGACATAGAAAATGTACAGACTCTGAAAGGTATGCAGTGATGCCGGATGACTGGACGGAGCCTGTAGGAAAAGAGTGCACCGAGCAGCGGAGGATAGCTCAGGGGAGGATCTGTCAGTGGCAGATCTCAGAAAGTCTTGGCAAACATAGATGTCCTGAAGAACAGATACACACTGAAGTGCAAATGTTGAGGAAAAAACTCCTGAGGACCAGGATGAGGTCAAACTGAGCTGAGCTTACAGGAGTTGATAGAGAAAGAAGGAACAGAGTGTTGAGGAGGGTCTAGCCACGGCAGAGCTCAGAAAGTAGAAGCAACTGAGCCCTTTCTGGAGGTGCCTGAGTGGCTCAGTTGGTTAAGCATCTGTCTTCAGCTTCGGTCATGATCCCAGGGTCCTGGGATCGAGCCCCGCATGGAACCCCATCCCAGGGTCCTGGGATCGAGCCCTGCATCAGGCTTCCTGCTCAGCGGGGAGTCTGCTTCTCCCTCTCCTCCCCACTGGTTCTCTCTCTCTCACTATCTCTGTCACTCTCACTCAAAGAAAGAAATAAAATCTTTTTAAAAAAAAAAGCCCCTTCTGCACATGAGAGAGTCATTCTGGGGGTGGGGCCAGGCAATGTAAGACAGGCACAGAAGCCTCCTAAGCCTGGTTTGCTTGGAGAGAGAAAAAGGTGTGGTTGCCTGAAGAAACCCATAGAAATGCCATGCTTGAAGGAAACAAATACAGTCTGTGGGGTCAGAGAGAAAGGAAGTCTTTGAGCTGTGGGAAGACTGCTCTGACAGGAGGTAGAGTAAGCATGTGGACTTCTTCATCTGTAATAGTTAACAGTCAAAGGAAGTACAAAGATAAGTATTAAAGATATTCTATTGACTTAAATTGGGGCAGAGGAGGACAGAGGGAAAGGGATATAAGCTGTCAGTGTTATTACTGTTCATAGAAGTAAGCTCATATATATCATCTAGAATTAAGGAAATTATATACAGTTAAATAATTGAACAAAGATACAACAAACATCCTTCCTCAAAATCAGAACTATTGAAACAAAACAAAAAGGCAAAAGAACCAAGCACAGAATGCAAGACAACAACATAAACTACAGAAACAAAATAACATAAAATGTGAGAGTTAAGATCAAACTCATCTGTCATTATCAATAAATGTAAGTGGCTTAATTCACCTATTAAAGAAAATCTTTGTGCTGTAAGATATAGTTCTTTTTTAAAAGCACAGACAAGGGCGCCTGGGTGGCTCAGTTGGTTAAGCGACTGCCTTCGGCTCAGGTCATGATCCTGGAGTCCCGGGATCGAGTCCCGCATCAGGCTCCCTGCTCGGCGGGGAGCCTGCTTCTCCCTCTGGCCCTCCCCCCTCTCATGTGCTCTCTGTCTCTCTCATTCTCTCTGTCTCAAATAAATAAATAAAATCTTTAAAAAAAAAAATAAAAGCACAGACAAAAATATACCAACTAAATGCAAGCCAAAAATAGGAGCCACAATTTTATAAGAGAAAATGGAATTGAAGCCAAAGAAGGATATTGGGCAATGTCAAAGAATACAATTCACACTAAAGAAACAAAAGTTAGAAATAACTGTGAACCAAACATTATAGTAACAGTTTTCATAGACCAGAAATAACAAGCAGTATAAGAACAAATTGAAACATTATCCATAAAAGACTGACAGATTAGATGGGCACAAAAAAAAGATATGATGTAGAAGACATTGAAAATTAATAGAATACATTTGGTTGTAACATAGACATTCAAGACCATAAAAAATAAATATAGCTTCTTTTCAAGTACCTGTGGAAAACTGATTCATACCATGAAGAAAACCTTAAATTCCAAAACCTAAAAATAGTAAAGACAAATAAAATTGAAATTTTAACAAAATTTTCAAAGCACCTTTTTCTAGAAATTTTAATACTCTTAAGTAACTGTGCATTTAAAAGAAAAGCTAGTCAAAATTGCAGGAACTCCAGAGAGCAACAATAATGAAAACACATAAATTAGAGCCAAAGGAAAACAATGAAGTCAAAGAAAATTTGTAGTCTCAAGTAGTTATAACACCTACAAGAATATATAATATTTTAGAAAACTACAATTTACCAAATCTGGCACCAGTGAAGATAGAAAATCTAAACAGGCCAATTTCTACAGAGTAGAGAAGGTTGTCCAATCCTTCCCCTCCCCACCCCATAAGGCATAAGACTCAAAGTCCACTGACTTCTAGCAAACCTTAAGGACCAGGTAATCTTGGTGCAACTTAAATTAGAAGAAAACTTCCAAATTCTTTTTGAGAATAACACACTGAAGCCTCATAAAGATTGCTTTAAAAAGAAACTACAGACCAACCTCATTTATAACTATCAGTGTAAAGGTTCTAAATAAAACATTAGCAAACAGAATCCAACAGTTAAATTTTTTTTTAAGATTTTATTTATTTATTTGACAGAGAGAGAGAGACAGCTAGAGAGGGAACACAAGCAGGGGGAGTGGGAGAGGGAGAAGCAGGCTCCCAGCCAAGCAGGGAACCCGATGCAGGGCTCAATCCCAGGACCCTGAGACCATGACCTGAGCCAAAGACAGACGCTTAACGACTGAGTCACCCAGGCGCCCCATCAACAGTTATAAAAATCATGCACATATACATGATTAACAAACATGCATGATAAATAAACATGGATTTATTCCAAGATGCAAGGATGGTTCAATATTTAAAAATCTATTAATTCAGTGGGGGGAGGAGCAAGATGGCGGAGGCGTAGGAGACCTAAATTTCGTCTGGTCCCAGGAATTCAGCTAGATAGCTATCAAACCATTCTGAACACCTACAAACTCAACAAGAGATTGAAGAAAAGAATAGCAGCAACTCTCTGAACAGAAAAGCGACCACTTTCTGGAAGGCAGGATGTGCGGAGAAGTGAATCTGAGGCGATATTTGGGAAGAGAGAGGGGGGGGGGGGGGCCTCTGTCAGCCGCTACTGGCAAGTGATAGAGCAGCAGAGCACAAAATCGGAACTTTTAGAAGTCGGCTCTGCTGAGGGCCATCACTCCAGTGGCTAAGTGGGGGGTGGAACCCTCACTGGGACAGTATGGTCTCAGGACCCCCGGGGTCACAGAAAGACCAGGGGTGCCTGAGTGCGGCAGAGCTCCCAGGTATCGGAGCAGGGAAGCCGGCTGCAGAGACGGAGCCAAGAAGCAGGCTCTCAGCTCGGGGTTGCCATAAACCGTGATCCGCGGTACAGTCAGGCCACTGCTCTTCCAGCAGGGACCCAACAAGCAGCAGATCAGGGGAGACTCCCCTGCCGACTCTGGGAGGAGCAGCACAAGAGTGCACCACAGGAAATCTGCTGGGTTTGGAGACTCCGCACAGGGTCAGATGCTAGAGATAGAAATGCTCGGTCACAGGCTGGGTGAGCATGGAGTGTGGCTGGAGACCGGGGAGGTGGGCGTGATTGACTGCTTTTCTCTGGGGGCTTGCTGAGGAGTGGGGCCCTGAGTTCTGGGCTCCTCCACCTTATTTTTGGTATATATATATAAGTTGTTCTCTCTTTAAAATTTTGGGATACAGTTTCTTCTAACAGACCAAAATATATCTTAAATCTCTAGTGTATGGCTTTGTTCTAGTCTCCTGCCTGATCACATTCTCTCCTTTTTTTTTTTTTAATTCCTCTTCTTTCTTTTTTCAACCAACTTCTTATCAATTCATTTTATAAAATCTTTTATAATTTTCATCTTTACAGTCATATTCCATCCCTTCATCGTATTTACCCTTACTTTGTACATATATAAGTTTTTCTTTCTTTAAAATTTTGGGAGGCACTTTCTTCTAACAGACCAAAATATGCCCAAAATCTAGTGTGTGGCATTGATATGCACCAGCCTGATCATATTTGATCATATTCTTTTTTTTTTCTTTTCCTTTTCCTTTTTTTTTTTCTTTCCCTTTCTTTTACCCTGGTTTCAGGTCTCTTCTGACTTGTTTAGCGTATATTTTTCTGGGGTCATTGTTACCCTGTTAGCATTTTGTTCTTTCATTCATCTATTCTCCTCTGGACAAAATGACAACCGGAAAAAATCACCTCAAAAAAAAGAAGAAAAGGCAGTACCAACTGCCAGGGACCTAACCAATACGGATATTAGTAAGATGTCAGAACTAGAGTTCAGAATGACGATTATAAAGATACTAGCTGGGCTTGAAAAAAGCATGGAAGATATTAGAGAAACCCTTTCTGGAGAAATAAAAGAATAAAATCTAACCAAGGCAAAATCAAAAAGGCTATTAATGAGGTGCAATCAAAAATGGAGGCTCTAACTGCTAGGATAAATGAGGCAGAAGAGAGAATCAGTGATAGAGAAGACCAAATGATGGAAAATAAAGAAGCTGAGAAAAAGAGAGATAAACAACTACTGGATCACGAGGGCAGAATTCGAGAGATAAGCGATACCATAAGACGAAACAACATTAGAATAATTGGGATCCCAGAAGAAGAAGAAAGAGAGAGAGGGGCAGATGGTATATTGGAGCAAATTATAGCAGAGAACTTCCCTAATTTGGGGAAGGAAACAGGCATCAAAATCCAGGAGGCACAGAGAACCCCTCTCAAAATCAATAAAAATAGGTCAACACCCCAACATCTAATAGTAAAACTTAAGAGTCTCAGAGACAAAGAGAAAATCCTGAAAGCAGTTCAGGACAAGAGATCTGTAACCTACAATGGTAGAAACATTAGATTGGCAACAGACCTATCCACAGAGACCTGGCAGGCCAGAAAGGACTGGCATGAATCTTCAGAGCACTAAATGAGAAAAATATGCAGCCAAGAATACTATATCCAGCTAGGCTGTCATTGAAATTAGAAGGAGAGATAAAAAGCTTCCAGGACAAACAAAAACTAAAGGAATTTGCAAACACGAAACCAGCCCTACAAGAAATATTGAAAGGGGTCCTCTAAGCGAAGAGAGAGCATAAAAGTAACATAGACCAGAAAGAAAAAGAGACAATATACAGTAACAGTCACGTTACAGGCAATACAATGGCACTAAATTCATATCTTTCAATAGTTACCCTGAATGTAAATGGGCTAAATGCCCCAATCAAAAGACAGAGGCTATCAGACTGGATAAAAAAAACAAGACCCATCGATATGTTGTCTGCAAGAGACTCATTTTAGACCCAAAGACACCTCCAGATTGAAAGTGAGAGGGTGGAAAACCATTTACCATGCTAATGGACACCAAAAGAAAGCTGGAGTGACAATCCTTTATCAGACAAATTAGATTTTAAATTAAAGACTAATAAGAGATGAGGAAGGACACTATATGATACTTAAAGGGTCTATCCAACAAGAAGATCTAACAATTGTAAATACCTATGCCCCTAACATGGGAGCAGCCAATTATATAAGCCAATTAATAATAAAAGCAAAGAAACACATCAACAACAATACAATAATAGTGGGGGACTTTAACACTCTCCTCACTGAAATGGACAGATTATCTAAGCAAAAGATCAACAAGGAAATAAAGACTTTAAATGACACACTGGACCAAATGGACTTCACAGACATATTCAGAACATTCCATACCAAAGCAACAGAATACACATTCTTCTTTAGTGCCCATGGAACATTCTCCAGAATAGATCACATCCTAGGTCACAAATCAGGTCTCAACTGGTACCAAAAGATTGGGATCATTCCCTGCATATTTTCAGACCACAATGCTTTGAAACTAGAACTCAATCACAAGAGAAAAGTCGGAAAGAACTCAAATACATGGAGGCTAAAGAGCATCCTACTGAAGAATGAATGGGTCAACCAGGAAATTAAAGAAGAATTAAAAAAACACATGGAAACCAACGAAAATGAAAACTCAACTATTCAAAATCTTTGGGATGCAGCAAAGGCAGTCCTAAGAGGAAAGTATATAGCAATACAAGCCTTTCTCAAGAAACAAGAAAGGTCTCAAATACACAACCTAACCCTACACCTAAAGGAGCTGAAGAAAGAACAGCAAATAAAGCCTACACCCAGCAGGAGAAGAGAAATAATAAAGATCAGAGCAGAAATCAATGAAATAGAAACCAAAAAAACAGTAGAACAGATCAATGAAACTAGGAGCTGGCTCTTTAAAAGCATAATAAGATTGATAAACCCCTGGCCAGACTTATCAAAAAGAAAAGAGAAAGAACCCAAATAAATAAAATCATGAATGAAAGAGGAGAGATCACAACCAACACCAAATAAATACAAACAATTATAAGGACATATTATGAACAACTATATGCCAGCAAATTAGACAATCTGAAAGAAAGGGATGCATTCCTAGAGATGTATAAACTACCAAAACTGAACCAGAAAGAAATAGAAAACCTGAAAAGACCTATAATCACTAAGGAAATTGAAGCAGTAATCAAAAATCTCCCAACAAACAAGAGCCCAGGGCCAGATGGCTTCCCAGGGGAATTCTACCAAACATTTAAAGAAGAATTAATGCCTATTCTTCTAAAACTGTTCCAAAAAATAGAAATGGAAGGAAAACTTCCAAACTCGTTTTATGAGGCCACAATTACCTTGATCCCAAAATCAGACAAAGACCCCATCAAAAAGGAGAATTACAGACCAATATCCCTGATGAACATGGATGCAAATATTGTCACCAAAATACTAGCCAATAGGATCCAACAGTACATTAAAAGAATTATTCACCACGACCAAGTGGGATTTATTCCTGGGCTGCAAGTTTGGTTCAACATCTGCAAATCAATCAACGTGATACAATACATTAATAAAAGAAAGAGCAGGAACCATATGATCCTCTCAATCGATGCAGAAAAAGCATTTGACAAAGTACAGCATCTTTTCTTGATCAAAACTCTTCAGAGTAGGGACGCCTGGGTGGCTCAGTGGATTAAGTGGCTGCCTTCGGCCTGGGTCATGATTCCAGGGTCCTTGGATTGAGTCCCACATCGGGCTCCTTGCTCAGCAGGGAGCCTGCTTCTCCCTCTCTCTACCTCTGCTTGTGCTCTCTCTGTCATATAAATAAAATCTTAAAAAAAAAAAAAAACTCTTCAGAGTATAGGGATAGAGGGTACATACCTCAATATCATAAAAGCCATCTATGAAAAACCTACAGCAAATATCATTCTCCATGGGGAAAAACTGAGAGCTTTCCCCCTAAGGTCAGGAACATGGCAGGGATGTCCACTATCACCACTGCTATTCAACATAGTACTAGAAATCCTAGCCACAGAAATCAGACAAAAAAAGAAATAGAAGGCATCTGAATCGGCAAAGAAGAAGTCAAACTCTCACTCTTTGCAGATGATATGATACTTTATGTGGAAAACCCAAAAGACTCCACCCCAAAATTGCTAGAACTCATACAGGAATTCAGTAAAGTGGCAGGATATAAAATCAATGCACAGAAATCAGTGGCATTCCTATACACCAACACCAAGACAGAAGAGAGAGAAATTAAGGAGTCGATCCCATTTACAATTGCACCCAAAACCATAAGATACCTAGGAATAAATCTAACCAAAGAGACAAAGGATCTGTACTCAGAAAACTATAAAATACTCATGAAAGAAATGGAGGAAGACACAAAGAAATGGAAAAACGTTCCATGTTCATGGATTGGAAGAACAAATATTGTGAAGATGTCAATGCTACCTAGAGCAATCTACACATTCAATGCAAGTCCCATCAAAAGACCATCCACTTTTTTCAAAGAAATGGAACAAATAATCCTAAAATTTGTATGGAACCAGAAAAGACCCCGAACAGCCAGAGGAATGTTGAAAAAGAAAAGCAAAGCTGGTGGCATCACAATTCTGGACTTCAAGCTCTATTACAAAGCTGTCCTCATCAAGACAGTATGGTACTGGCACAAAAACGGACACATAGATCGATGGAACAGGATAGAGAGCCCAGAAATGGACCCTCAACTCTATGGTCAACTCATCTTTGACAAAGCAGGAAAGAATGTCCAATGGAAAAAAAACAGTCTCTTCAACAAATGGTGTTGGGAAAATTGGACAGCCACAGGCAGAAGAATGAAACTGGACCATTTCCTTAGACCACACACAAAAATAGACTCAAGATGGTTGAAAGACCTCAATGTGAGACAGGAGTCCATCAAAATCCTAAAGGAGAACACAGGCAGCAACCTCTTCGACCTCAGCCACAGCAACTTCTTCCTAGAAACCTCGCCAAAGGCAAGGGAAGCAAGGGCAAAAATGAACTATTAGAACTTCATCAAGATAAAAAGCTTTTGCACAGCAAAAGAAACAGTCCACAAAACCAAAAGTCAACCGACAGAATGGGAGAAGATATTTGTAAATGACATATCAGATAAAGGGCTAGTATCCAAAATCTATAAAGAATGTCTTAAGCTCAACACCCAAAGAACAAATGATCCAATCAAGAAATGGGCAGAAGACATGAACAGACATTTTTCCAAAGAAGACATCCAAATGGCCAACAGACACATGAAAAAGTGCTCAACATCGCTCGGCATCAGGGAAATCCAAATCAAATCCTCAATGAGAGACCACCTCACACCAGTCAGAATGGCTAAAATTAACAAGTCAGAAAACAACAGATGTTGGCGGAGATGTGGAGAAAGGGGAACCCTCCTACACTGTTGGTGGGAATGCAAGCTGGTGCAGCCACTCTGGAAAACAGTATGGAGGTTCCTCAAAAAGTTGAAAATAGAGCTACCATACAACCCAGCAATTGCACTACTGGGTATTTACCCCAAAGATACAAATGTAGGGATCCAAAGGGGTACGTGCACCCCAGTGTTTGTAGCAGCAATGTCCCCAATAGCCAAACTGTGGAAAGAGCCAAGATGTCCATCGACAGATGAATGGATAAAGAAGATGTGGTATACATATACAATGGAATATTATGCAGCCATCAAAAGGAATGAAATCTTGAATGACGTGGATGGAACTGGAGGGTATTATGCTAAGTGAAATAAGTCAATCAGAGAAAGACATGTATCATATGACCTCACTGATATGAGGAATTCTTAATCTCAGGAAACAAACTGAGGATTGCTGGAGTGGAGGGGGGTGGGAGGGATGAGGTGGCTGGGTGATAAAGACACTGGGGAGGGTATGTGTTATGGTGAGCGCTGTGAATTGTGTAAGACTGTTGAATCACAGACCTGTACCTCTGAAACAAATACTACATTATATGTTAAAAAGAAGAAGAAGATAGTAGGAAGGGAAAAAGGAAGGGGGGGAATCAGAGGGGGAGACGAACCATGAGAGACTATGGACTCTGAGAAACAAACTGAGGGTTCTAGAGGGGAGGGGGTGGGGGGTTGGGTTAGCCTGGTGATGGGTATTAAAGAGGGCACATATTGAATGGAGCACTGGGTGTTATAGGCAAACAAGAAATCATGGAATACTACATCAAAAACTAATGATGTAATGTATGGTGATTAACATAACATAATAAAAAATAAACAAATAAATAAATAAAAATCTATTAATTCATTATATTACTTGGTCAAGAGAAAAAAAATAAGAATATATACTGAGAAGACATTTGACAAAATTAGACATTCATTCCCAGTTTTTAAAAAGAGACTAAAAAAAGAGGAATCCTTAATATTTTTAAAAACACTCTACATACCAATGTTAATTTCTTAGTTTTTATAAATGTATCATGGTTATATAACATGTTAACATTAAGGGAAGCTGGGTGAAAGATATACAAGAATTGTCTGTACTATCTTTGAAACTTTTCTGTATTTCTAAAATTATTTCTAAATAAAAATTTAAAAATCATAAAACACACACACATTTCAGCCCAACAGCCACCATCTTAATGGGTAGTCACTGGAGGCCTTCCCACTAAAGTCAAGAATAACAAGTATGTCCTCTACTGACCTACTATTTAACACTCTATTTGTCAATGAAATTAGAAAAAAGCAGGAAATTTAGGGTCTAATAATTGTAAAGACAGAGGGAAAACTACCTCTGTTTACAGATTCTATTTTCAGGATGTATAACTGAAAATAAAAAGAATTAATAGAAAAACTAATGAGCAATGAAAATATTGTGTAAGGTAGCACTATATAAAATTAACATGAAATATGTCAACTATATTTCAATAATAAAAAAATTAATGAGTCAATAGATTTCAAATACGTAAACAATTTTTAAAAACCCAGAATATATGGAAGAGAATTCCTTTCACAATAGCAATGAATAAGAGAAAATATCCTTCCTGACACATCCATGGCCTGCTTGGTTGGCGATACTTGGGCTATTTGGCCAGTGTGGGAGGGATATTAGTTGTATACCTAGGGGCTGAAGAAGTGAACATATTGAGGATAACGGGAACCATATTTCACAACTGTTGGAGAAGGGGGCTATAAGTACAGAAAGGAGGAAGTCTATAAGAAATTGTATTCTGTTGGATTGAAATAGGAGGTATCAGTATGAACTCACAGTTTTTAATAGAGATAGGTGGCTAGAGAGATACAGATAGATACAGAAATAGACATAAATGTGTGTGTATATGTATATGCACATACATGTATTTCCTAGCTCTGTCCTTTGAGAGGGTCTAAAATAATGATCTTTTGAAGCAGACTTTAGCACCAGATCTTATTTTGTGAATTCTGAGTTTTTAGTTTCTAAATTCTTAATTATTCACAATAGAAGGAAGCCAGAGCTTCTTGAAAAAAATGACTGATTCAAGAGCAGGAAAACACAAAATGGACCTAGAACATCTTATGCCCCAAATAAGAAAGTGCTCCAGGAATGAGAGGGACATGTCAAAAGGACACAGGACAAGTCTCCACTGGCCAAACCTAACACTATTTGAGCATTAAAATAATAATAGCAAGTAAAGTAGGAACAAATAATCATAGTGAATGAAATAGGAATTCATACTAATATGAATAATTAACTAAATAAGGGAGAAAGTAAAGTCCTACCTTACAACAGAATTGCTAATAAGTTTAAAATACTTATTAATTAATTATTATCCTTATAGTGGAGAAGACCTGCTCACATTATTTTACAAGTGATATAGATAGATATAAGCTATTTTAATCAAGTTAATATCACCAGCAATGGGATAAACTGACATCATGTGCCTCCTGATATGGTGCACTGAAAAAAAACAGCACCATTTCTGTGATATTCCTGAGAAAGATATATAACCTGATTCAAATTGAGGAAACAACATACAAACCCAAATTGGCCCGTGTAGTTCAAAACTATCAAGGAAAGACTGAGAAGGACATGACAATCCAATATAACACACAATCTTGAATTGGATCATGGTCCCATAAAGGACATTATTAGGACAACTGGCAAAATTTGAATGGAGTCTCTAGATTAGATGCCTCTATTATATCAATTTCTTGATTTCCATAGATATACTGCAGTTATGTTGCAGTGTGTTCTTGTTTTTAGGAAATACTCACTGAAATACTAAAAGGTTAATGAAGTGTCCATGTCTGTAACTTACTCTCAATTGGTTCAGAATAAAAAATAATTGGTTCAGAATAAAGAGAAAAGGTAAATGTGGTCAAATTTAACAATTGGGGCAATCTTGGTTGAAGAGAATTTGGGAGACTTTTGTGTCATTCTTGCAACTTTTCTTTAAGTTTAGCATTATTTAAAAACAAAACAATTAAAATAAAGAGAAAAATGTAGGTATAAGTTTAATAAAAATGTGCAAAATCTTTATGTGGAAGACTTTAAAACACTTAACATAAGTGGCATCCAACAAAATTAAGACTTACTATGAAGGTGGCAATTCTTCCTAAATTAACTTATAATTTTAAAATGATTGCAATTTTCAATATATGTGTGTGTGTGTATATCTCCAACTGGAAATCAGACAAGCTGACTCTAAAATTTATTTGAAAAATAAAAAAACAAAAAGAGCCAAAAAATTCAGAAAGAGATAAGCAATAAGGAAGCACTAACCCTATTAAACATTAGTATGTAGTACAAATCTAATTAATAAAAATATGGTATGAGGTATGAATACACAGACCATTCAAACAGAAGGAATGTCCAGAAAAAGACTCATATGCATATGGGAATTTTGTATACAATAAAGATGGTTTCTTAAATCTGTGGAGAAAAGATGGACTTTTTTACTGTATGGTGACTAACATAACATAATAAAAGAAAAAACAAAAAAAAATTAAAGATGGACTTTTCAATGAAATTATGTTGGGACAGCTATGTGGCCAACTGGAACCAAAATTAGGTCTAGATCTCACAACATATGGATATATTCTCAATGAGTCAAAGGTTTAAGAGTAAAAAATGAACTAATGAGAACTACCAGAGGGAGGAAAAAGAGTAAATTCCTTTATAACATTAGAATGGAAAAGTGTTTCCAAAGCCATGAAAGGAATAATTGGTATTCTCAACTACAAAAAGAAGGAACATATCTACATGGGAAAAAATTAACAATATAGATAAGGTCAAAAGAGAAATAACAAACTGAGGGGAAACTATTTGTACTTCAAATCACAGCAAAGAGCTAATCTCCCTAACATAAAAAAGAGCTCTTAGAATTTGATAAGAAAAAAAAAAAAGGATGAACAATCAGTTCACAGAAATAGAAACATGAACAGTCCTTAAATATATGAGACTTCCTAATTAAAGCTACTCTGAGATACCATTTTCTATTATAGAAATTGAAAATAGATCACCAAAATGTAAAAAATTGGCAAATATCATTGTTGAGGCATGGGGAACTAGGTCCTCTAAGACATTGCTAGTTCGTTACATCTATTAAAATTACAAAATCATTTCCCCTGTGATCCAGTAATCCTTTTTTTTTTTTAGGATTTTATTTATTTGACAGAGAGAGACACAGCGAGAGAGAGAACACAAGCAGGGGGAGTGGGAGAGGGAGAGGCAGGCTTCCCGTGGAGCAGGGAGCCCGATGCAGGGCTTGATCCCAGGACCCTGGGATCATGACCTGAGCTGAAGGCAGACGCTTAACAACTGAGCCACCCAGGTGCCCCTGATCCAATAATCCTACTTCTGGAAATGTATCCTGTTGATATACTCATAGATATATGAACAAGCTTATTCATTGTAGCATTTTTGTAATAGCAAAAGATTAGAAGCAAGTCAAGTACCTTTCCATAAGAAATGGTTAGATTATGATACATCCAAATACTAAAACACTGCTTGTGAGCAAAAAGAATAACCCTTTTACTGTTACTGAGAAATCTGCATAATGTATTTTTAAATCCAAAGCAAGGTGTAAGACTAACAAATGCAGTATGCCACGCTATGCTTTTGTGAAAGAAAGAAGGAAAATAAGAATATATATTCATATTTCTTTGTATTTGTATAAAAACCCTAGAAGGAAAAACAAAATAAAGGTTATTATCTGTGGTAGAAAAAGATAGATGGAGCAGGAATGGTAAGGAGAGTTTTTAATGCCATATCCCTCCTATTAATTTGATATTTGAACCATACGGATGCATTGCCTATTCAAAAGTAGAACCATTTAATAATAACAAAATTTAAAAATAAAGTCAAACCTCAATCTGTACAAGTTTGCCTTAAACCACCTTGAATCCTCTCACCTAATTGTTCCCCTCATCCAGCTTTCGTCGAGCCAATGAAATCATGGTAAACATGCTTTTAAGTATGCCAGGAAATTCATTCCTTTCTGGCCTTTCTCAGATTCAAAGCAGAGAGCAGCCGCCAGGGCAATGGCCTCTGAAGGAAAAAGACTAAAGCTCATCCAGGTTAAGTTATATCCTCCGATAAACATTCCCGTCACACTCTACATCTCCACAGCACCCATCACTCTTGTAATTACTATCTTTACTGCTTAGAAGAATCATCAACATCAGAGCTTAACACTATTCAGAGCATTATGTACCAGGAACGGTAAAGTGTTTTACATAGATATCAAATTAAATCCTCACAACTACTCTTAACATATTTGCTATTATTATTTCCTATATTTATTGCTATTTCCTTGTTAAATATTGAGGAGACAGACACAGAGAGATTAAGAACTTACTTGGGTCATACAGCTAAAGGATAGGGCCAGAACCCCTGTCCTTAACCATTTCACTCCAGCACCTAGGATGGTGATAGGGGCAGGAAATACCTTATTCTTAACTTCATTATTTCAAATGTTTAAACAATTTCTTTTATCTAATTCATAAAAATCAACCAAGAAAATTACTATTTAAGGCATTACTTTGTACAAATAGTAGAATAATGCAGTTGAGGATGATTTTTAAAAGGAAACAGAAGGGATGCCTAGGTGGTTCAGTCATTAAGAGCCTGCCTTAGGGCTGGTATCCAAGACCTATAAAGAACTTCTCAAACTCAACACCCAAAAAATAAATAATCAAGTCAAAAAGTGGGCAGAAGATATGAAAAGACACTTCTCTGAAGAAGACATACAAATGGCTAACAGACACATGAAAAAATGTTCATCATCATTAGCCATCAGGGAAATCCAAATCAAAACCACACTGAGATACCACCTTACACCAGTTAGAATGGCCAAAATGGACAGGGAAAGAAACAACAAATGTTGGAGAGGTTGTGGAGAAAGGGGAACCCTCTTACACTGTTGGTGGGAATGCAAGTTGGTACAGCCACTTTGGAAAACAATGTGGAGGTGCCTCAAAAATTTAAAAATAGAGCTACCCTATGACCCAGCAATTGTACTACTGGGTATTTACCCCAAAGACACAGATGTAGTGAAAAGAAGGGCCATATGCACCCCAGTGTTCATAGCAGCAATGTCCGCAATAGCCAAACTGTGGAAAGAGCCGAGATGCCCTTCAACAGATGAATGGATAAAGAAGATGTGGGTCCATGGGCGCCTGGGTGGCTCAGTTGGTTAAGCGACTGCCTTCGGCTCAGGTCATGATCCTGGAGTCCCGGGATCGAGTCCCACATCGGGCTCCCTGCTCAGCGGGGAGTTTGCTTCTCCCTCTGACCCTCCTCCCTCTCATGCTCTCTGTCTCTCATTCTCTCTGTCTCAAATAAATAAATAAAATCTTTAAAAAAAAAAAAAAGATGTGGGTCCATATATACAATGGAATATTACTCAGCCATCAGAAAAGATGAATACCCAACTTTTACATCAACATGGATGGGACTGGAGGAGATTATGCTAAGTGAAATAAGTCAAGCAGAGAAAGGCAATTATCATATGGTTTCACTTATTTGTGGAACATAAGGAATAACATGGAGGACATTAGGAGAAGGAAGGGAAAAATGGGGGGGGGGAATTGGAGGGAGAGATGAACCATGAGAGACAATAGACTCTGAGAAACAAACAGGGTTTTAGAGGGGAGGGGGGATTGGTTAGCCTGGTGATGGGTATTAAGGAGGGCACGTGGCTGTTATATGAAATATGGAGCACTGGCTGTTATATGAAAACAATGGATCATGGATCACGACATCAAAAACCAATGATGTATTGTATGGTGACTAACATAACATAATAAAATTAAAAAAAAAAAAAACAGCCTGCCTTCGGCTCAGGTCATAATCCCAGGGTCCTGGGATCAAGCCCCGCATTGGGGTCCTGCTCAGTGGGAAGCCTGCTTCTCCCTCTCCCACTCCCCCTGCTTGTGTTCCCTCTCTCACTGTCTCTCTCTCTCTGTCAAATAAATCAATAAAATCTTAAAAAAAAAAAAAAAAGGAAACAGAAAAGATATCTGAGAAGTATATGGTGCCCAAGGCTGAAAAAAAGAAAATGGTTATAGTCTGTACTTACTCCTTTCCTTCACATAAATCTAATCATAAAAATCATTCTTATCCATGTACTCACATATTCGGCAAGGCTATATTTCATCACCTAATATATCCTCAGCACCATGGCAGGCACAGCATGAGAAAGCCCAGGGACAAACACAGACCCAGGATTTGATACTGCATTCTAGTTGAAGAGGTCATGCAATACTACATTTAATTTAAAACTTTGTGGATACTGATTTCATTATTGGTATATTAAATACATTTCCAAAATTTAAAATTGCCTGACCATCCTGGAAATTTTGGAACTTCCAATGAATGATAAAGGGCAAAACATACTCATTTATCTCTCTCTTCTGCCTCCTAGAACTCCGTATTGACAGTCGATGAATTTTTTAAAGAATTAATTCATAAGGACAAAGAGAATGAGAGAGCAAATTATAGAAATAAAATCTTGGAAGCTGACAAGTTCAGTATGCCCCAGAATGCTTGATCCTGAGTCAGCAGTAGAGGAAACTGAGATACAACCTGAGTTGTAGCATAGAATGCCCAAAGGTCTTAGCATTGGTTAAGTTCACAGAATCTGGCAACTGAGCTAATACTCCGTAGGCAAAGAAATATGAATAGTCCAAGAAATGTGAATAATCCAACAGTGGAGGTTCCCCAGTAAAACAGCCAGAATAACCTACAGTGAGGCTTTCATTCTTAATGGTCCATCCACATGTACAGAGTTACCAGTCAGGTTTTTGGTACCCTACTATTAAATAGGAGCAGATAGTTCAGCTTTTTTTTTTTTTTTTTTGAAGCTCAGCTTATTTTTAAAGAAAGTCTTGAATATGAAAGAGTAAGATCAAAAACCCTTAACTATCCTCAAAGACATATATATAAAGGGAGCTATTGGCAACATGAAAAAAATAGGGTTTTATTAAAAAAAAAACTGGAAAATATTAAAGAGCTCTTGAAGTTAAAGCAATGATAACATAAATGAAAAATTCATTAGAAAAACTGATACACAAAGATAAGTAAATCTTTCAGAAAATAGAGAAAAACATTAAAAATAGAAAGACAAGACAATGGAGGGTCAGTCTGGAAAGTCTAATATCCAAATAATAGACATTCCAAGAAGAGAAAATGGAAAACAGGAGAAGATTATTGACAATTTAAGAAACAAAAGTTTCCAGACTGAAAAGATGCAGGATTGATTGCCCAGACAATAAATGAAAACAAACTACATGAAGGCATATTACCATAAAATTTTAGAACAGTAGGGACAATGAGAAAGTCCTAAAAGCTTCTCCCCACAAAAAATCACATAGAAAAGATAAGGGTCCTAAAAGGCAATTGAGGCTGCCACCTCCAAACTTCTGAGGGAAAACCATTTCCAACTTAGAATTCTATACCCAGCCAAACTATCGAGTGAATATGCATCTGACTGAAATCCTTTCCAGGCATGGGAAACTACTTGAGGAGGTATTCCACCAAAGCAAAAGTATAAACTAAAAAAAAAAAAAAAAGAAGAAGAAGAAGAAGAAAATATGGGATCCAAGAAATAGTTACAGCTCAATAGAGAGACAAAGGGAATCTCCAAAGATGGTGGTGACTGAAGATCACAAGCTATCAATCATGCAGTAATGCAGATTACAGTAGATCTGAAGACTCAAGAAGATGAAACTAATGAATATCTGTGTTTGAGTACATTGAAAGAACATTTCCATAATCTGAGGAGAGTTTGGGGTTAACTGATGAGTACAGAGAAAACAAAGCAAATGAAACAAAAAATTAACTTCAGGGGACACAAATAATTGGGCAATACAAGAAAAGCAAATATGGCATAACAAATGGTTCAATTCAAAATAGCCTTATGTAGCTATAATAATGCAACATTGTATGTCAATCTAACCAAAGTTATAAATAAGGTTATAACGACAAAGTATGAAACAATATTACAATGAAGGAAAGACCAATGGAGGGGAATTTTGATCATAAGTACTGGAGATAGGAGTGGGGAAAAAACTAAATCCTGATCTTCTGAAGACAGAAGTCAATAGGTAATTCCTAAAACTAAGGGAAAAAAAAATCAAGAAATGTCCACATAAGTACATTACTTCCAGGGACCAGACACACATACCAAAACCAACAGCAAAAGGGAGTTGGAAATGGTTGCAAGACTCCAAGAGTTGGTGTGGCATTCTAGAGGCCTTTTTAAAAATATTTAGCAATAATCCCAGTGCAGCCGTTTGACTCTTTAACTGATGTTCATGTGTAACTGATGAAAAGTAAAACTAAATTTGAGAAAGAAAAAGAAAATAAGTCTGTGGGTGTGTCTCAGGGAAAGGTGGATGATAGGGAAATACTTTAATGTGCTTTTTCTATGAAATGAATTTTAAGAAAAAAAATCAAAGTAACTAAGCTAAATATTCTCTTTGGTACTTTGATACATGTTAATCAACTCACTATGTGAAATCCATACTTTCTTTATAATAGCATGATGAAATAGTACAGCTCCCTCAAAAGGGGAAAAGCTTAAAAGAAGGAACAAGCCACCCATTCAGCTAAGGAAAGCAGAAGTAGCAGACTAAAGTAAAGCAAGACAGCTTCCTGAACACTGGTGAATAGGGCATCAAATTACAAAGAGGGAAAACCTAAAGGTCTATGGAATAATAGAGTAGAGCCAGAAGAAATTTAAAGGGAAAGGAGAGAAAAACTTGACAGAATAATGGCAGCCAATGCCAGAAGCAAGTCCCTTTACAGAGGAGTCAAGTTACAGCATTTCCCTGACTTCAGAACTGGAAGTAGATTTTCCCCCTTTCAGGAACAGTGAATCATATTAAAACACACTGTACAGTCAGTCTGACCAAACATTTGTCAAACATTGAGTAATCTTTACTGAAGTCCTTAAGAAACTGTGATTCTGTCACAATCTGAAGAATAAACCATTAGGAAAAAAAGATAAGAAAATAAGCTGTTTTCTCCCCTATTTCTCAAACGAATGTCATGGCAGGGTCATGCTAGTCTACTATATATAGGTAGATCATATAACTCATTAATTGTCTACTGAAGTGTATCTTTCCATAATTATTTCAGAATTTCCTGCTAGTAACTTGAGCTAGAATTACCCATCACAAGGACAATTCTGTCTCTGTGATAGAGTCTACTGAATTCAGGCTTGAGTATGTAATTCATGGATTGTTCCGGATCTGTCTTCTGGGTTTCCTGCTGTCCATATTTTGGCCATTCTGGCACTCCTTAGCACCTTGACTAGGGTGTAAGAGAGAAAATGATGGAGAGACATTCAACAGTTTATTTTTCTAACAGGTGTGTTATCCAGTATTAGCTTTATTTGGATTTGAGAACTACTTTTAGATTTCATTTATTTGTATCCTCTCCACCTCCTTATTTTACAGATTCCTCCGTAGGCAATAAAAATTCAATTTTAAAGAGGTGTTTTGTTTTTTGTTTTTTTTTTAAACTCTTCAATGAGATCCCAGAGTCAGACCTATAGTTGGAACTCACAACTGCAGGCATCGGTGAGGGCCAGACTAGGATTTTGTTTGTACAAAGCCTCAGAGACTTCATGGAAGAGATCGCTAAGAAGTTGGGACTAATAGCTGGCCCCCACCCACAATCCCTGCACCTCTCCCTATCAAAAAGATAAAAAGACAACCCGGAAATAATGGCATCTCCTTGACTGAGGAGGAGTTTGTTCAAATGGAAAAGAAATTTACTCTGAAAAGAGTATCAGGGCAAGTAGGTTAGGCTACCTTCGGGACTGAGAAAGATCTTTTGAGGTGTCTCCCAGGAAAAATTACCAGTGGGGAGGGTGGATGGTTGTATGAACAATTGAAATCAGAACAATTAAAATAAAAAGAGGCGCCAGGGGGCGCTGCTGGCTAACAGCTGGGGTAGCCTTTTCCCTGCTTCTGAGAAGGTAGACGTCCGCAAGGGACGACAAAGGCAGCAGCCCCTGGGGAACTGTCATGATACCAGCAAGGGGACAAGCACTTGGTGTCTCTGAGCAGAGAGAAGGATGGGGGACCCATCTTTCCCGACTGTAGCTTGGCTGCTGCAGCCAGAGGAAACAGAGGCCGTGTTTAGTGAGTCTTCTGTCTGGGAAAGTGGAGGAAACCAGAGTGAAAAAGTCATGCTTCCTGTTTTCAAGGAGCTTTTAGCCTACCACCGATGGCCTTCCTAAAACTATATATTTTTTTAAATAAATACTTTACATACCACACACTAAAATCATTTCCAGATGGATTAGAGAGCATCTGTAAGACTGGAGGAAGACAGAATTGAATAGTTAATACAAATTCGAAGGAGGAAGCGATTTCTAAACTTTTCTACAAGCAAGTGTAAGAACTATAGAGATTGCATTTAATTACATAAAAATGATAACCTCTGGATATTAAAATAAAATAAGTAAAATGAAGACAATGAGCTGAGAAAAATATCTGGTCAAAATGTGACTGACAACAGGTTAATCCTTTTTCTATAACAAACACATACAAATAAAAATGAAATATCACCATGCTCTAATAGAGAAATGTACAAATCTTGAAAAATCGATTCACAGAAAAGAAAACACACTTAGGAGACAAATACGAAAAATAGGAAAATGTTAATCTCACAAGTCCTTGAAGAAATGCAAATTGAAAATAGGGTGTTTTAAAAATAGACAATGCACAAAATTCTTAATGCTAATGAAGTTGCGGTAAAACAGAATCTTCCATATGTTGCTGGTGACAGTAGAGATTACTGAAATTTTTTGGAAAGCCCTTACAGTTTGGCAACAAACATCGAGAGCCTCAAAAATATTTTTATTCACTGACTCAGTAATTATGCTTCTGGAACTCCATCCTAGGAAATGCTACAAAATAAGTATTTTAATTAACAAAATGTTCACTAAGAGCCATTTATTTTGAGCAAAATTTGAAACAAGATAAATGTCCAAAATGGTTAAATAAATTACAATACAATAGTTAATTTAAAAATGTTATGGTGATTATAGCAACACAGAAATGGTTATACTACATTGTTAAGTGAATGGGGCGAGATACAAAATTATCAGTTTGGTTATAACTTTTTTAAATAAACAAATCATTTTCGAAACATGTAGAAAAAGAAAGAAGTTTTTGTTTGTCTGGGGCTGGTTGTCTGGGGAACTGTGGATGTCTCTTTTTATTTTTTAAAAGCTTTTCTTATTTTCCAGTTTCTAAATATTCTTTATAATGTAAATACTTACTTAAAAATAAATGGCCACCAAAATCACTTGCATTTGTATACATTAACAATGAACAATATGGAAAGGGAATTAAGAAAATATTCCAATTTACAATAGCATCAAAAAGAAGAAAATAGTTAGGAATAAATCTAACCAAGGAGGTGAAAGAGTTATACCCTGAAAATGACAAAATACTGCTGAAAGAAATTAAGGAATAACTTAAGTGGAAAGACATCTTATGTTCATTAATCAGAAGACTTTAACATTTTTTAAGAATGTCCATACTACCCAAAGCAATCTACAAATTCAACACAATCCCTATCAAAATCCCAATGCCAATTTTCAGAAATAGAAAAATTCACCCTAAAATTCATATGGAATTTCAAGGGACCCCAAATAACCCAAACCATTTTGATTAAAGCAGAACAAAGTTGAAGGCCTCACAACTTCCTGATTCAAAATGTATTACAAAGCCACAATAATCCACAGTGTGCTAATGGCGTAGACAGACAAACAGACCAATAGAATAAAATAGAGAGCCCAGAAATAAACCCTCACACATACGGCCAAATGATCTTTGACAAGAGTGCCAAGAACACTCGATGAGAAAAGAACAATCTCTTCAACCAATGGTTCTGAGCAAACTGGATATGCAAAAGAATGAAGTTAGACTCTTATCTTACTCTTATGCAAATATTAAGTCCAAATGGATTAAGGACCTAAACATAAGACCTAGAACTATAAAACAAGGAGGGGGAAAGCTTCATGATATTGGACTTGGCAATGATTTCTTGGATATGACACCAAAGACACAGGCAACAAAAGTAAAAAAGGACAAATGAAACTACATTGAACTTAAAACCATTTGTACATCAAAGGAAACAGTGAAAAGACAACCTACGGAATGGGAGAAAATCCTTACAAATCATATATCTGACAATGGGTCAATATGCTGAATATGTAACAAACTCATACAACTCAATGACTAAAATCAAATAACCTGATTTAAACATGGACAAAGGGCTTAAATAGACATTTCCTCCAAAGAAGACATACAGATAGCATATGAAAAGCTACTCAACACCACTAATCATCAGAGGAATGCAAATCAAAATCAAAATGAGATATTGCCCAACACCAATTAGGATGGCTATTATCAAAAAATTAAATTAACAAAATAACAAAAGTTGAGGATGTGGAGAAATTAGAACCCTTGCGCACTGCTGGTAGGATTGCAAAATGGTGCAGGCTCTATGGAAAACAGTATGGAGGATCTGCAAAATTTTAGAAGTAGAAGTACCCTACAATCCAGCAATCCCACTTCTGGGTATATGTCCAAAAGAATTGAAAGGAGGGTCTCAAACCACAACCATGTTCACTGCAGAATTAGTCACAACAGCCAAGAGGTGGAAACAGCCCCAAAGTCCATAAACAGATGAACGGATAAATATGTAAATAAAATGTGGTATTTATGCAGTGGAATATTATTCATTATCCTTAAAAAGGAAGGAAATCTGGCAATATGCTACGACAATGATGAAGTTTAAGAACATTATGTTAAGTGAAGCAGCCAGTCATAAAAAGATGAATACCGTACAATTCCATGTGCATGAGATATCTCAAATTGTCAAATTCATAGAAACAGAAATTAGAATGTGATTAACAGGGGCTGGGTAAGGAGGAAAAGAGGACTTGTTAATAAGTACAGAGTTTAAAATTTTCAAGATGAAAAAGTTCTGGAGATCCTTTCCTAACAATGTGAATACACGTAACACTACTGAACTGTACACGTAATGCTTTAAGTGGTAAATTTTATGTTTTTTATCACAATAAAAAATTAAGAAGTCAAAAAATATAATAAAATGAAATAAGTGGCTTATGTACCTACATGCTTCCATTTAAAGTAAAAGTTTTTCAAAGAGTAGTTCCCACTTCAAACCACACTAATACTGTCTTGAAACATCTCATATCAAGGTCACTCCATGGCTTCCACTTTGTGAAATCGATGATCCATTCTCTATCTTGTTTTTTTAAAAACAGCCTTATTAAGATATAATTCACATATGCAATTTACCTATTTAAAGTACACAATTAAATGGTTTTGAGTATATTCACTGTTGTACAACCATCATCATAATTGATGCGAGAATATTTTCATCATCCCCAGAAAATCTCTGTACCCATTAGCAGTCACTCCACTTTCCTTCCCCTCCCAGCCCTTAGGTGAACACTAATCTACTTTCTCTCTCTACAAACTTGCTTAGTCTTGACATTTCATGTAAGTAGAATCATATATGATGTGGTCTTTTTGACTGGGTTCTTTCACTTAGCCTCAGGTTTTCAAGATTAATTCCTTAGTAATATGTAGCAGTACTTAATTCCATTTTATTGCCAAATAACATCATATATATTATATATATACTACTCTATGTTATATTAAAATAACATAGTACACACACACACCATTTTATGTATCTGTTCATCAGTTGTTTCCACTCATTGGCTCTTATGAATAATCCTGCTATGGACATTCACATGCAAGTTTTTGCATGGATATGTTTTCATTTATCTAGGATATATATCTAGAAGTGTAATTGCTAAGTCAGATAATAACCTTTTGAGGAACTAACAAACTGTCCTCCAAAGCAGCTGAACCATTTCACATTCCCACCAGCAGTGTAAGAGGGCTCCCAATTTCTCCACATCTTCACCAATGCTTGTTATCAACTGTCTTAATTCTGTCTTCATTTCATTGATGGCTAATTATGTTGAGCATCTTTTTATATTTTTATTGGCCATTTGTATATCTTCAAGAAGATATTCTTGGCTCAACTTTCAATTGGGTTATTTGTCTTGTATTATTGAATTGTAAGAGTTCTTTATATATTCTATACATACATCCCTTATCAGATATATGATTTGCAAATATTTTCTCACATTATATAGGTTATCTTTTCACTTTCTGATAGTGTCCTTTGCTGTACAAGAGTGTTTAATTTTGATGAAGTCTAATTTATCTCTTTTTCTCTTGTTGAATGTGCTTTTGCTGTCATAGTTCTGAAAACATCAAATCCAGGGTCACCAAGATTTATGTTTTCTTCTAAGAGTTTTAAAGTTTTATCTCTTACATTTTGGCCTTAGATACATTTTGAAATAATTTTTGTATATGGGTGAGTAGGGGTCCAATTTCATTCTTTTGCCTGTGAGTACCCAGTTGTCCCCACACCATTTGTCAAAAGACTATTCCTTCTCCCCATTGAATTATCTTGGCACCCTTTTCAAACATCAATTGTCTATAATGTGAAAGCTTATTTCCAGATTCTCAATTCTATTCCATTGGGTTAAATGTCAGTCCTTATGCCAGCCAGTACTACACTGTCTTGATTACTATAGCTTGTAGCAAGTTTTTAAATCAAGAAGTGTGAGTCCCCCAACTTTGTTTTGCTTTTTCAAGATTGTTTTCAAATTTCCATGTGAGTGTCAGGATCAGCTTGACAATTTCTGCAAAGAAGCCAACTGGAATTTTAATAGTGATTGCACTGATTTTGTATATTGATTTGAGAAGTATTGATGTCTTGACAATAGTAAGTACTCCAACTCATGAACATGAGATGTATTTATACTTACTTAGGTCTTCTTTATTTTCCTTCAACAATGTTTTATAATTTTCAGATTATAAATTTTTGACTTCTTTTGTTAAATTTATCCAAAGTAGTTTATCTTTTTTATACTATTAGAAATGGAATCTTTTTTTTAATTTCATTTTGGATTGTTTATTGCTTCAGTTTAGAAATACAGTTAATTTTCATATATTATTCTTGTATCCTGCAATCTTGCTTGTCTTTCACCATTAGGTAGGATGTGGGTTGTGGGTTTTCCACAGAAGTCCTTTATCATGTTGAGTAAGTTACATCCTAGTCCTAGTTTGTTGAGTGTTTTTATCATTAAGATATGTTGAACTTTGTCATATTTTTCTTCCATGTCTGTTGAAATGATCATGTGGTTTTTATCCTTTATTCTAGTGTTATAATGTAATAAATACATTGATTTTTGGATTCTCTCTCCATTCTTCCAAGCAACACTAACACAGTCTGAGCACTGCTTTTTGAAATACTCTACTTTCTTCTCTTGACTTCATTATTCTATTTTTCTCTTACTTCACAGACTCCTTTTCCTCAGTCTTATTCTAAATGCTGAGTGTCCAGGGCTTTGTCCTGAGCCCTCTTCTTTTCTGTTTGCACTCTCCTTGCATGATTTTATCCAGTACCATGATCATCTCCATGCTAATGGCACCCAATTTATATTTCCAGCCTTGATCTCTTTTTTGAGCTCAGAGCAAGATCCTACTGCCTCCTCCATGTCTTCATTTTCTATTAACAGTGCAAACTTAACTTGTTCAAAACAAAGTGATTATTTTCCACTGCTTTCCAAGTCTCCTTTAGCTCAGTTAAGGTTTCCAAAATACACCTATTTGCTAGCCAACAACTAGAAGTTGTCTTTTTCTCCTCCATCTTCCAAACCCAATCTAGTCATGTCTACTTCAAAATACATCCCAAATTCAATGACTTCTCATCATCTATATTGTTAAGGCCCACTCCAAACCACTAATATCTCTTCTCTGGACAACTGTATAAGCTTCCTAATATCTTGCATTCCTATTGTCAATTCTCTATGCAGAGGCTGTTGCATAGAGAATTGATGGTCACATCATACCACATCCTTACTTAAAAATTTACATTGCCTTCCCATTCCTTCATAATGAAACGTAAACCCCTTGTCATAACCTAAGAGATTCAACATGATCTGGGCCTTGCCTACCTCTCAGACTTCACCTTTCACCCTCCTCCCACATTTACCACGCCTAGACACACCATCTTTCATTCTGTCCTGTAATGTGCCAAGCTTCTTCCTGCCTCAAGGAATGACTAGTTCTTTGTCATCACTCAGAATTCAGCTTAAATGTTTTCTACCTTGAATATTCTATCTTAAGGAGAAAGTCACACCTTACTCGCCAGTCACTCCCTATTCTATACAATTTAACTTTTATTTTCTTTAAAAAAATAAATATGGGGCGCCTGGGTGGCTCAGTTGGTTAAGCGAAGGCAGTCATGGCAGGTCATGATCCTGGAGTCCTGGGATCGAGTCCTGCATCGGGCTCCCTGCTCGGCAGGGAGTCTGCTTCTCCCTCTCCCACTCCCCGTTTGTGTTTCCTCTCTCGCTGTGTCTTTCTCTGTCAAATAAATAAATAAAATCTTTAAAAAAAATTTTTAAAAAATAAAAATAAAAAAATAAATATGATATGAAACCATTCTTTTTATTTGCTTACCTTTCCAAAAAATAATCCATCCTCATTCATTATGTAATGTAATGAATGTAAGCTCCAGGAGAGAAAATGTGGCCTCAATAGTATCTGCCCTTAAACAGTATCTGACACATAGTAGGTGATCAATTACTATTTATTAAAGAAGTGAATAGGATATGTGAAAGATACAAAAACTATAAAGACAGAGCATCTTTCTTGAAGTAACTTGTAGTTTAGACAAAGAAATGTATATTTACTCATTAAAAGTAGTTCTGACTTCTAGTACATTCAAAACCAGGTGTTTTGTTAGGAGTTGGGAAGACAAAGCTGCCCCTCTATCTTTATCTTAGTTCAGCCCTCATCATTACTTGTTTTAATTTCTAAAATAATCTCAAAATGTTTTTTTAATGAACATTTTCAAACACATACAAAGTAGAGGAACCAGTATAATCAATTTTCAGACTTAATTACCACGGCTTTGCCGAATATGCTTCATTTAGTTATTTTTCCTACTTTTTTCTTTGCTGAAGTATCTTAAAGCAAACACGAAAGTCATGTCCTTTCATTCCTATGTCCTTCAGTAAGCATCTCTAAAAATATGAATGTTTTCTTACATAACCATATTGCCATTATCACCTTTAATTAATAATTCCTTACTGATATCTAATAATCTGTCAACAAATTTCCCTAATTGCCTCAAAAATATGTTTTATGATTGTTTTGTTTGAATCAGGATTTAAATAAGGTGTACACATTGTGTTTAGGTGTTCTTTAATCTAGAGAGCCCACTCTCCATTGTTTGTGTATTTTCAGAAACTAGATCAGTTCTTCTGTAGAATGTCTCACATGCCAGATTTCCCTGTGGCTCCTTGTGGTGTCTCTTTCTACTATCCTTCATACTGTTTGTAAGTGGAATTTGGTTTTAGAGCCTCGACTAAATTCAGGTTCAACTTCTTGAGGAAGAATACTTCCTATGTGGTGCTGTGTACTTTACCCCAGGAGAAACACATTACTTTTTCCACCTTTAGAGATGCTAAGATGGACCAACGGGTTCAGTCAATCTCTCCATCCTGAGGTTCCCCCGACCTTTCTCTCCTGTAATGGTTCCATCCATTACATGTTGCCTGATTCAATTATTTAATTAGGAATTATAAAATGATGCTATCCTAATTTTATCATTTCTATCCTATTTATTATTTGAAGTTCTGTCCGAAAATAACTATTTGGTGGAAATAAATATGTAAAAGAAAGTCAAAATAAATGTTTAATTTTTGCTCCTAATTTCCGATTTTCACAATAAGGCATTAGCACCTTAGTTACTTACTAGGCATCCAGTGAGTTCTTAGAGTTATTTTTCTCTTTACTGCCTCTATGGTCTTGTTCTTTCTTTCTTTCTCTCTTTCTCTCTCTCTCTCTCACACACACACACACACACACACACACTTGCTTTCTCTTTTTTGGTATCACTGTAAATTTATTATTTTTTATATATTTAATATCTATCAACTCTAGTCATTATTATTTTTATGCTCAAATGGTCACATAACTAACTAATGAAAGCCTTTTCACACTGGCCCTTGTTCTTTTGACATAATCCATTAATCTTCCTTGCTTTGTGACACAAGATGTCCCAAGCACATCTTGTAAATTCCTGCCATATCCAGAATAAGGCATTCCTCCTGGGATGAGCCTGGGATTACTATAGTGGGGAATGGTATTTAGACACCACGACACAGGCATTAGTTGTGTTCATAGTTATTGGATTGTCATTGCCCCTTAGTCTCCTTCATGGATAGTGCCAGGAAATTAGTATTTTTGAAATAAAAAAAAATTAGTAAACATATGCAGTTTACTGTATGTTAATTACACCTCAACAAAGGTGTTAAAAATTAAAAACAAAAATAATGCACATCAGTAGGCTCTATTTCAACCACCATTTTAAGTCTCAACATTGATAAGATAGAAATAAGATAAGATAAAGATAACCATATGGAAAAGTACATAGCACATGGCACACTGCTATACACCATTCACAGTTCAGCAAATGAGTGTTGACAAATTATTTTCCACACAAGATGTCTATAAGAGAGATCAAGAAATCCTAAGTTTGGGGCACCTGGGTGGCTCAGTCGTTAAGCGTCTGCCTTCAGCTCAGGTCATGATCCCTGGGTCCTGGAATTGAGCCCCGCATTGGGCTCCCTGCTCCGCGGGGAGCCTGCTTCTCCCTCTCCCACTCCCCCTCCTACTTGCGTTCCCTCTCTCGCTTTGTCTCTCTCTGTCAAATAAATAATAAAAATTAAAAATCTAAAAAAAAAAATCCTAAGTTTATTTAAGTGAAACAACTAAGTACATCTGGAAAAAATAATTTAAATTCACCTAATATCTTAGATCAGAAAAATCTCAGAAGGATCAAAGAAATAAAATATACAATGAAACCTCAGAAGCATCATTAAAAAGCCATGCGGATTTTTAAAAAAGAAGTTGTGAGAGACAAATCTGACCCCAAATCCAAAGGAATAAAAGTGAATTAATTTGACAACAAAAAATAAAATATCTGCATGGTAAGAACCATCATTAGCAAAATTAGAAGACAACTGACAAACTGAAACATAGTATCTGCAACTCAGATCACAGACGAAGAGCTAATTTGCTTAACAGAGAGCTCCTACCAAATCTCTGAATAAAAACCAATAACCTAACAGAAAACATGGGTATAGGATATGAACAGACTATTCACAGAAAGTAAAATACTCTAAATGGCTCTAAAATATACGAATTAGGCTTAATTCACCCAGAGTAAAAAAACACAATTTTAGATGCATGCTAAAAAAGCAGTAAAACTGATAATTTTTACTAAATATTGATCATTTCCTTTTAATAGTCTGTGTGATCAAATTGGAAGTAGACATAAAGTGGTTTTGGAGGCATGATGTCTGTTTTGAGGAAAAGCACTTGTGAGATTGAATTGCAAGATGAACCAGCCTCTTTTTTCATCAAACATCATTTTTACTAGAAAAAAAACTTGAAAAACAAACTGTGGTTATGCAGACATGTGTATTTGTTAGATATCTCCTGAGAAATGAACAAAGTGAGCCTGTCACTTGAAGGAAAGCAATTAACAGCCAATTGCCAATGATAAAATTTGAGCTTTCAAGCAAAAATTAGGACTTTGGAAAACTTGTATCTGCCACTATGGACTTCACACCTTCCTAATACTTACAGGACTTTTCTGACAACGTAATGATGTCAAGAAATATAATTTTTAAAATATTATATAGTAAAATGTTATACAGTAAAATATGTCAACATTTAGAAGATCTGTGTAAGTCCGTGAATCGATATTTTCCAAGTGACCAATGCATGATGTTTCAAAATCATGCAAGAGTAGGGGTAAAAGAGCTATTCAAAGTACAAGAGAGACAAACAGATTTTATTATAAGAGAGTACAAAAAGGCCACTCATATGGTTTCAGAGTCTTATTGTACCTAATCTTTACGAGACTCCCACTTAGCCAGTGTGAGTGCATCCAAGAAGAATATCCACAAATATCTGAATAGGTTATTAAAACCAACTTCTAATCTGTGCTCACACAGAGTTTCTACACATAATTCAACCATAGCAACATATTGTGACAGACTAAATGCAGAAGCAGATATGAAAATTGAGCTTTCTTCTATTAAGTTAGACATTAAAGAGATTTGCAAAAATATAAAAACAATGAAAATAGCTATTTTTCATAAAATATATTAACAATGAATAAGTTTATTATTTTTAAATAAATTAACAAATGTTTTTAGATGTCCACATTTTTAGCCTCTAATATAGCAAATACCAATAGACATAGGGCCACAATAATTTTTAAGCATATAAAGAGTTACTAAGAATTAAAACTTTGAGAATCACTGTTCTAAAAAATTGCTAAAATTGACCCCAGAACAGAGATATCGAGGCAAATTAATTACCATAGAAGAAATGATAGTTTATAGTTACCTCTCAATAAAACATGCATTCTACCAAGTCTAAGAGACACATAACCATACTACTGTATAAACTTTTCACATCATGAAGGAAAGCTTCCAAATTTGTTTCTTTGATGCCAGCACATTAATACACACACACACATATCTTAAAAACAATCTAATTTGGGGGCACCTGGGTGGCTCAGTTGGTTAAGTATCTGCCTTCGGCTCAGGTCATGATCCCAGGCTCCTAGGATTGAGCCCCATGTAGGGCTCTCTACTCAGCGGGGAGTCTGCTTCTCCCTCTCCCTTTGTCCCTCCCCCTCTGCTTGCTCTTTCTCACACAAATACAATCTTTAAAAAATATATTTAAAAAAAATCTCATTTGTAATATGTTTGTCATGAGATTTTTTCCAGAAATGCAAAAAAGTCTCAATATTAAGAAACTTATTCACCATATTAATAGATTTTAAAAATCATATGAACACCTACTTAGTTACTGCAAAGGCATTTGATAAAATTCCAAATTCATTCCAAAATGAAATAGAAAATTTCTAAAAGGAACCATGGGAAATTAAAAAAAATAATCTCAGAACATGAAGGGTCTTTCTTAGCAATCAATTAACTTCTTGATGAGTCCCATCCAGTGGGATATAAACATGGAAAACTTTTTTCTTCTAATTATTGGTTTCAACGGCATTGTGTCACTCATCTTTTCCCACCCCTTAATTAAAATCTAGGAAAGAGTCAATGACTTTCCGGTAACTGCAGGTTATTAAAACTCAGTCCAACTCAGTTTGAAACCCTAAATGGATCCAGTTCAAAGCTTTGTCCTTGCTATCACTGGTAGACTTGTTCTTGAGTAAAGAAACTATAACATGTATAATCCAAACTGGAGCACTCCTGAGTGAAAGTTAGCACTAGTAATAGTAACATCTTGGTGGTGTACTGAGGTTATCCTGGCTAAATCGGATGAATGGCCACCTGAGATCAAAGGACTTGAAATGGGGAGAGGGGAGTCTCCTCCGCTATTTCAAGCCTCCTCCCCTGTGGATTCTTTTTTTTTTTTTTAAAGATTTTATTTATTTATTTGAGAGAGAGAGAGAATGAGAGAGAGCAAGCACATGAGAGGGGGGAGGGTCAGAGGGAGAAGCAGACTCCCTGCCGAACAGGGAGCCTGATGTGGGACTCGATCCCGGGACTCCAGGATCATGACCTGAGCCGAAGGCAGTCGCTTAACCAACTGAGCCACCCAGGCGCCCTCCCCTGTGGATTCTATACCTAGTTCCCCTGGTGCTGGGGAGCAGGAAGGAGGCACAAAGGAGGCAGAAGCCATCTTCAATGTCTGGCAATATGTTGGTGGTGAAGAGATATTCTTGGATTTGTTTATTTCCATGCGATAGCCTTTCAAGGTGGGAAGATCACATAGTCCAGCACCCTCCTTTTACAATGAGATGACCAAGGCCCATGTAGATGGGATGACTCCTGACAGGTGGCTGTCCTAGCGGTGGACTTAAGCATGTCCTCACAACTCCTGTCAGTGCCCCCTTTGCTGCACTACATCTGCCTCTCCTACACGTGCCCATCAGAGCCAGGACCAGTGCAAGGCCTTGAGAGGTACTCACCTCAGGTGTAATACCTTAAGAGGTGCCAGTGCTGAGGTCTCATCTGAAAGCTCGACCAAGGAGAGATCTGCTTCCAAAGTCACATGGTTGTTGGTAGAATTTCAGTTCTTTGGGGGCTGTTGGACTGGAAGCTTCAGTTCATGCTGGCTGTTGGCCACAGGCTACCCTCATTTCCTTGCCTGTGGTCCTCTCCCTTTAGCAGCTCCCAATATGGCAGCTTGCTTCATCAAAACTAGCAAGGGAGAGAGTCTGCTATAGAACCCTGTTTAATCTATTCATGGAAGTGACATCCCAGAATGTTTGCGAAATTCTAGCATTTAGAGCAAGTCACACATTTCCACATTTAAGAGGAGATTCCACAAGGCCATGAATAACAGGTGGTAGAGATCACTGGGGCCATATTTGAGGCTGTCCACCACACAAGCAATGCAACAGAATTAGTGTGTGGTGAAAGCCATAGGTTCCATAAAGGGAGGCAAATGGTATTTTCTAAAAAGTTGTACCAATTCTAAACAACACGAAAGACACAACCTCGGGGGAAAAAATGATTGGTAGGTAAATCTAACCATGGCTCCTCTGCATGATATCAGGATCACAAAAGTGTGACCATGGGAGTCCTCTGCAGGTTATCTGCTAAAACTAGGAAATGGCACTATGTGACTGAAGTAGACCAATTTTTCAGATGGAATTTCAAGAAATGTTAGAATCTCTAGGCCTGCAGGCCTGGGAATAGGAGAAAGAAATTCTCTATCCCTACAGAGAATTCTGTGAGCTGTTAAATATGCTGTTAAATATGATTGAAAATTACCAACCCAATGCAAGTTCCATAGGAATCATTCTCAATGAAAAGATCTGTGTCCCTAGTTCTGTTCCATAACTCACTTTCGTGAAATTATTTTAATGAGCAAATAGAGTTAACTGGCATTGAGTATCTACAGAACTTCAAACCGAAACAATGAAAGAGTTAAAAAATAAGGATTCAGTCTTACAATGGACACATATTAGTAGCTCAATAAAATTTCTAACTTCAAATTAAAATACAGAGAGCGTTCCTATGCGATGTTATTCCACATAATAGGATTCTATACCTCGTGGGTAAGTACAACTACTAATGATAATGGTAAGAGCTAATATATATTGAGAGACACCACAGTGTAGTGGGTAAGAGTGCAGACTCTGGAGTTAGACTGCAGAGGTTCAAACACCAGCTTTTCCTGTGACCTTGGGCAGGCCACCTAACCTCAGCTTTGCCATGTATAAAATACGAATAACAGCACTTATGTTCCAGGGTTGATGTGAGGATCAAACGAATTGATATTAGTACAGTGCTGGCTACTGTCATGTTCCCAGTACTGTTCTAAGTCCTCACCTGTAATCCTTGTAAACCACAAGGAATTGACTCCACATTTCACTCTCCTACCAATAAGACATGGGTAACCACGAGAGAAAGTTTTAAACTCTTTCTGGTTTTTATCCTTAAATTTCAGACTTTATTCTTAAATTTTAGCACGAAGTTATTTAGATAAAAAAATTCTGCAAATAAAAGTGTCTAAACAGACACTTAACACATTCCTTTGGAAAATTTGCCTTTATTGTTTTACTAAAAACATGTATACCATGTTTTAAGTAAAACATGTATACCATGTTTTAAGTAGTTTTTAACTTCTGTTAATTTCCTTTTCTGAGTAGTATGATGACACTGTCATTGCAGCAAAAGACCAGTAGATGGCTGTCCACAGAAAGGAACAAATACCTACAGTAAAGAACAAATACCTACAGTGAGAATTTTTACGAGATCATTTAAAAAGACCTACAAAAATCAGTAAAGGAAGGCTATGGATAGATATGTTGAAAACACAGAGTTTGCAATGGTCTTAAGAATATTTTTTTAATTTTAAAATGAAACGGATATTTAATTCATCCTTTTCACAGTAAAATATTCATTACACTGCTGAAGGAAGTATCTATTTGGGTGTAACCTTCCCAAAGGCCAACTTACTTAACAGCAAAGTACTTATAATCTTATAGTCTGCATATCCTTTGATTAAGCCACCAAAGGATACGTATATCTAGTAACTGATCTAAGGCATTAAGGATGGCATACTGTCTTTGCTTCTTTTGGATAAATTGTTAATTTTACTTTTTCCCCAATATCTTAATTTATGTTAGAACATTACTTTCTTAATGAAAATGTGGGGCCCACAGGAGCAGTTAACTTTCAAAAGAAAAATACAACAAAATGTCTCAACTAAACATAAATTTGAAAATAGCGATGCTTTCATTACATTTTTCTATTATCTCAACCAGCTGTTTCCTTAGTTCTAGTCACATCAACAATTTTTCCCATACATGCTGGGCCACATTTAGCCTTTTTCTATACTGAAATTCTTTTCTAAGGTCAAGGAAGTTAATTTGTTCACCATTTTCTCAAGTACTTGAAGGGGAAAGGAAACCTAAGAATAGCTGTACCAGATTTGTTCCTAAAAAAAAAATCACAAACACACTTCTCAAGCATTCCTACTGGTAGCCATAGCAATAAGTTAAAGCCCTAAGTTATGAAGTCTCATTTAGGTTACAGCTAGTAAACTAAGAATGCAGGTTTTCAGATTTTTTGCTGCAAATTCTACTAATTACTAATATGTTTTTTACAGCCTGATGACACTATAGAACAACTGAACTAGAAATATACAAACTTTAATATTTAAATTAATTGGTAAATGGCAGAAAAATCTACTATACATATTTTTGTGAGCCAAAGAAAGCCAGCTATTAGCTATGCCCAACTATCACCAAACAAGTTCATGCTATTATTTGATAAAAGTTTTAAGTATAATTTCCCTTCAAAGAACAGAAGAGAAAGGCTCAAGACGGAGCCCTAATGGGAGGGGTCAGAGGTCTGTCCTTCACCAGTTCTGTGTGTCTGAGCAAATTAACTCTTCTGCACTCAGCAGTTCACCTGTAAAATCATGAGGTTATTTACTCTTCCTTCTGCCCTGTACCAAAACCGGTCTTACCTATTTCGTTCTACTTAACCACTCTGTCATCTTTAAGTATATGTGTCCTTATGCTCTCTCTCCTGGCTACCCAAGTCAGTTGACCGCTCTTGGTTTTTCCACTGTACTTTGTCCCATACACTCAGTATTAGGGAGATCTTGAAGGGTCTTATCCGATATTAGGTTATCCGAACAGAGGGGAAATAACATGTTTTAGAGTTAGGGAGACGTCCTGGGTTTCCAGGATGGGCCTCCGGATGCACAGGATAATCCTGGCAGCCAGGCATTTTTGCCCTCACTTTCCCGGAGGGAAAGAACCCAAGTTCAGGTGCTTTCTAGAAACGGATCAGATGCATCCGCCGCTTTGGGAAGCCAGAAGGCGAAATATCACGAAAATGTATTTCAGGCTATGAAAAGGGTTTAAAACAACAAGCCCAGGTTGTCAGTCATTTTTCCTAATATCCACGTGAGTTAAACTCAGAAAAGTTACCCACCTGCTCAGAGAACGAGTGATTCGGTTTGTATAGGAAGCAACATTTGCACTGTAAAAACCATTGGAGTCTTTGCAGAGGCCAGGGGTAGGTGCACCAGGAAGAGGAGTTTCTCAGGTTTTAGGTCATAGTCTCCCTGTCATCTCTTGCAGGTGGCCAGAGGACCGCGGTAACCGCTCTGGCGGGGACGCCACCTCGAGGGGCTCTAACTCCTCCCGGCCGAAAGGGGGCACCCACAGCCACGTCTTTCCCGCCAACTCCACGGGAGCTCCAGCCCCGGCTCGCGCAGCCGCCTCCGGAGCCCTCAGGGCAATTCCTCTTCCGGGGCAGCGCGAAGGCGCGTGCGGGACCCGGATGCAGACGGGAGCGCAGCTATATAAGCGCCACGCAGGCCTCACGCCTTTCTTTTTGAGGAAGACGCGGTCGTAGCTACAGCGGAGGTTTGGACTCCCCGCTCCTGCTCCTGACTCACCGCTGTTCGCTCTCACCGAGGAACAAGTCGGTCAGGAAGCCGCGCCGCAGCCATGGTGAGGCGGGTCCCGGTGCCGCGTGGTTGGGGACGCGGAGGGACACGGTCCCTTCTGGGGACGGATTCCGGGATGGGAGGAAGCGGTGGGAGTACGAGTCTCACTTAGTAAAGAGGGGTCGTGAAATGGTGGAGGAGCCTAGGAAGTCTTTTCGTTAAGGTCGTTTCCAGGCTTCTAAAAGAAAACTGTCTCCATTTGTGTAATAATAGGCTTTTAAAGACACTGGAAAGACACCCGTGGAACCGGAGGTGGCGATTCACCGAATCAGAATTACTCTCACGAGCCGCAACGTAAAATCTTTGGAAAAGGGTCAGTACGATATTTTCAGAGTGAGACCTTTGGGCAAAAAAAAAAAGAATGTATTCGGCTTTGTTGCTGTACAAGATTCACTCAGAAGTCAAGTGACAAGTCGCTTAACTTAAAGGCAAAGGAAGAATGATCTGTGCTTAACTGTTAGTGTGTTTTTTAAGTCGTTGTTGGCGATGAGGAGACCATTACTGTGTTGAATGATGATGATAGTTTTATACGCTATTCTGAGCCAGCATCAGTTAAAATTCTGACGCTGACCTTTGTTTTGAACGAACTGAAAGATGCTTTTATTTTTCTGTAGTATGTGCTGACTTGATCAGAGGCGCAAAGGAAAAGAATCTCAAAGTGAAAGGACCAGTTCGCATGCCTACCAAGGTGAAAAAAATCAGGGGCAGGGGAAAAACACAAAGCGAAAGAAAAATTAATGGTAGAATTTGGTTCATGTTAAGTACCTGATTTTCGTAGATAACTGTTAAAAGTCTTTGCTGCTCTTTTTCTTGGGTGGGGTATGGTGTTTTTATAAGGGCACTGCCCTGGCTGAGAAAAAAATGGACTTGCCATTGTAAATTGATGGTGATTTACGTAAAAGGGAAAGATGCTCTGGGAAGTATTCAAAAATAAGAGTAATGGTTTTGCAGGTGTCCTAGGGATATGCATAAAATCATAAATGCTTGGTTTCCTTTGTCTTTTGTTGCAGACTCTGAGAATCACTACAAGAAAAACTCCTTGTGGTGAAGGTTCTAAGACCTGGGATCGTTTTCAGATGAGGATCCACAAGCGACTCATTGATTTGCACAGTCCTTCTGAGATTGTTAAGCAGATTACTTCCATCAGTATTGAGCCAGGAGTTGAGGTTGAAGTCACCATTGCAGATGCTTAAATCAACCTTTTTAATAAATTGATTATCGGTTGTTAAATCTTGTTGACTTTCATTCCTAATACCCATGTATTTTAGGAATACAGAATTGTGCTACGGAATTTCATCCACCTTTGGAGTAGTCAAAATTAGACTAATATCCTAGGGGTGGGTGGTCTATCCTTTTCTCATTGTATCTCAGAGGCCACTAAAGCAGTTGACACTTGACATCACTTGAAAATGAATTGTATTAACTAAATACATGGAGACCTTAGCATTGAGAATATATACAGTGTGGCGGTTCATAACTGGCTGCATATTAGAGCTTTGGCAAAACACACCTGGGTTTTACCCCCCAAAATTCTGATTTTAAGTGGATACAGGGTGCTGCTTTTGTGGGCAGGTAACTAACATTGGAAATAATAAGTTCTGCCAATTAATACATCCTTCCTCTTGACATTAGGTTAGAGTAAACTTTGCAAATTCTTTATATTAAGCAGTTTTGCAGAGATGTTTTAATTATGTTAACATTTAGGTTATATCTATAGAAATATTTTAAATACAGTCCTTGGTATTTTAATGTGGAGCTATACTAACATGTAGTTTATATATAAATGTTTAATACATTACGTCAACTTAGAGAAAAGCACGTCATGGGGGTAGAGCAAATTTATTTAGGCAAACCCCTATTGGCACAATAATGGATAACATTGTTTAGCTACTAGACTCTGCTTTATTTTTTTTTTTTAATTTGTTATTGTTAATCACCATACATTACATCATTAGTTTTTGATGTAGTGTTGCATGATTCATGGTTGGTGTATAACATCCAGTGCTCCATGCAGAACGTGCCCTCTTTAATACCCATCACCAGGCTAATCCATCCTCCTACCCCCCCTCCCCCCCAGAACCCCCAGTTTGTTTTTCAGAGTCCATCGTCTCATTGTTTGTCTCCCCCTCCGATTTCCCCCCCTTCAAGTTTATTTTATAGAGAGCAAGAGTGCTTGGGGGCGGGGCAGTGGGAGAATCTCAAGCAGACTCCCCACTGAACATGGAGCTCAACAGGGCTTGATCTCAACCCCAAGATCATTGAGGAAGAGTCAGACGTTCAATCACCTGAGCTACCCAGGCATTCCTCTGTTTATGCTTTATTTTCTTAAATGCTATTTCTGTAGTGCAAATCCGGAAATTGGTGGTAATTGGAGCATTAGTAGCATAGATGAGATTTAAATGGGCTCATGGAATGACCATCCTCTTAATGTTCCATTACTGAAGTTTTTGCTTTTTAGGATGTATAATCCTCTGGATATCCTAAATAGGTCTAATTTTCTACTAGAGAAAATTGCCAGAAATATTTAACAAAAGCATTTTTGTAAATTACAAAATTCAGAAAAAGTAATTGTGATAGCTTTGCGATGCTTAATAATAGGATTACAGTCATGAAACTCATATGCCATTTTTCTGGGTTTGGGGTTGGACCTTCAATTCTCAGGACTATCTTGTCCACTGTTCTCAGTTACCATGTGTGTTCAAATTGAACTTCAGCTGAGATTGCTCTGTACATCCATTTGTGTACTATACAACCTGCATCTCACATAGCTCAAACTTGTCTACAAGATGAAAATCCTCTTCCCTCCCCAAAACTTGTTCTTTCTCAATCCATGGTCCCATCACACAGCCACATGGGTCACTCAAACATTGAATCCACATCCCCTATCTCTTCCAATATCCAAGTCCTCTTGATTCCACCTTTTTTCCTCTTAGATTTCAAAAAATAATTCAGACATAGGGATTTGAGTGGAACTGAATCTGGAAAGAACTATGCCACGTTGAAAAACTCAAAATCCTGGGTATTTTTTTAACTAGTTTGGGAAACTAAAAGGTATCACTGTAACTGTTAAACATTGAGCCATAAGCATAGTATTTGAAGAATTCCACAGTATGAGTCTAGTTAAGGCTCCTGAGGTAAGCAGTGATCCATTCTTAGAAGTTTGTGTTCTTGGTTTATAAGTGAAAGAATTCTTAATCAGAAGCCAGGTAGTGAGCTACTAGCCTGTTTTCCAGCCCAATTTTAAGCTTTCTCTACATTGGAGGACTGAAGAGAGCTCTTTAGGTAGCAGTTAAAATCATTTTAAAACTTAAGTAACTGGGGCGCCTGGGCGGCTCAGTTGGTTAAGTGACTGCCTTCGGCTCAGTTCGTGATCCCGGGGTCCTGGGATCGAGCCCCACATAGGGCTCCCTGCTCTCTGTGGGGAGCTTGCTTCTCCCTCTCCCTCTGCCTGCCGCTCCCGCTGCCTGTGTGCACGCACTCTCTCTTAAATAAAATCTTAAAAAAAAAAAAAAGCAACTTAAATACCTGTTAATGTGTGGCCCCCTTATACCCACGTAGAAGTACCTATAAGCTTGTTTTGGTGATCTAAATATACTGTAACACAGAAGTCTTTGGAATACACTCAATAACCAGAGAATTGGTTGAGAAAATACCAGTTCTGTGAAAACATAACCACTTAGGATTAAAGAATAGGGAAAAGGGTGCCTCAGTAAATCAGAAGATGTTGAAAGAACAGCTTTATGGCCTTGTAACAGTTGTGAATTTTAGCTGATCTGTGCCAAAGTAACTAATACATCAGCAATTGTAATTTTTCCCACTCAGATTGTTGGAGTTGTATTTAAACTATAGGTAATATTTAGAGAGCCTGTAATACAGCCAAAATATAGCACTTAAAATTTTGGGTACTGCTGTTGTCCTCAATCCCTCAAACATTTAAAAACTACTTGGAAACAAAACCCCTGCAGGACCTTGGGATATGTAGAAACCAACTAAAGGTTAAATAGTGCAAATAGTGTCAATGATTCTGAGAGTTACAGGGACGTGAAGAAATGTTGGAAGTGGGAGGCCTCTCCAGTCCTTACCTCATTTCCTTTGGATTCACAGAGTACTGCTGCTGTTATACAAATGTGAGCCAAACATAAGGCAACAGAAACCACCATGGCTGTGCATTTGCTGGATCCATTTCCTCACCTGACATCCCTAAGTGCAGTGTGCAAGCTCTGTGGATATAAAGTGAACAGGCAAGAGAAAGAAGTAGAAATGCCTGGCCATGCTGTCAGATCTGCTCGAAACATGGTTATTTGGATATGTGGGCTTGATGAGCTACTTCTTTGGGCCTCAGTTCTCATGTGTAAAATACTTAAGAGTATCTATCTCAAGAGTATATATATGCCTGTTCCTTTATGTCTCTGGGGAACATTTTCCTACCAAACCAAGACTGGCATAGATTTCTCACACCAGGACCTCGATTCCCACAGGGTAGGGTACACTGCTGGCCAGTGTGTTGGGTCAAATGACATTTGCAGAAGTACGCATGAATCCTCAGGGGCATGACCTTTCTGTGTCCTTCACCCAAAAGTGACCACGTAGATCTAACTATACTGGAGAACCTGGCAAAGCCAAAGTTTTATCTTTGGAAAGTAAGATGAATTCTTTCCTTCATCCTAGGAATAGTATATTTCACTTTTATAGCAAGTTAAACTTTGAGAGAAGTGAATCCTTCCATACATTTTGTTCTGTAAACTGCTTTTTTTTCTTTACATAGAACCCAACCTAAGAAATACTGTTAATATTGTATTATCTGAAACTTCATGTACATAAAAGTAATTATAATCTTCTCTTTAGCTCTATAAAATTTTATCTTTAAAAAATAAAAATGAGAATATTCAATGTGTAAATTATTTTTATCATTAGTTATGTATCTGGGAGATATTTCTATATCCGCACATAACTTCATTTCTTTCAGTGAATTTTGCATCATATAGATGTACCTGAATTTAAATAACCAGAATTTATTTAATAATTAAATTATTAATTTTAAGAATTAGTCATTTATTTAAGAACATTTACTATATGCAGGTCTGACTTTTTCTAGGGTAGATAAAAGAGATTTCAGTTATAGAATATCAGAATTTTTTATTTTAAGATATTACCAAATTGATGCCCTTACATGACTCTGCCCATTTATATTCCTACCAGTAGTTGAAGTGCAATAACATCCATCTGATTAAAAAAATACTATTTTGGGGCACCTGGGTGGCTCAGTCGGTTAAGTGTCTGCCTTCTGCTCAGGTCATGATCCCAGGGTCCTGGGATCGAGCCCCATGTCAGGCTCCTTGCTCAGTGGGGAGCCTGCTTCTCCCTCTCCCACTCCCCCTGCTTGTGTTCCCTCTCTCTGTCTCTCTCTGTCAAATAAATAAAATCTTTAAAAAAAAAATACTGGGCGCCTGGGTGGCTCAGTTGGTTAAGCGACTGCCTTCGGCTCAGGTCATGATCCTGGCCGGGATCGAGTCCCGCATCGGGCTCCCTGCTCGGCAGGGAGCCTGCTTCTCCCTCTGACCCTCCCCCCTCTCATGTGCTCTCTGTCTCTCTCATTCTCTCTGTCTCAAATAAATAAATAAAAATCTTTAAAAAAAAAATACTATTTTATCCCTGCCCTCCATTTGTTTATTTTCTCTTTCTGGTACTCCTATTGATTGGGTGACCTTCTGGAGGTCCTGTACGGCTCTTAGCTTTCTTTCACATGCTCTTTTAGTCTTTTTTCATTATACAATGTGGGATATTTCCTTGACTTTCTCATTTAGCACTTTTTTAATTTAATTTTCCATTTTGATAATCTTGTTCTTTTTTAACTCCTCCATTCTGGAAAATTTCAAACATACATAGGAGTAGAGGAAATGGTATCATGAACCCACTCAACTTTAAGAATTGTCAACTGATGCAAGTCTTCAAATATACTTTTACCCTTTCCCCCAAGCAACCTTCAGATTATTTTGAGGTTAATCTCAGACATCATAATATTTCATACACACATTTTTCAGTGTCTAAATAAAAAAGGACTCATTTATTACTTTTTTTCAGTTTAGTAGTGTTAAGTATGTTCACATTGCTGTGCAACAGAGCTCCAGAAATTTTCCATCTTGCAAAATAAACTCTGTACCCATTGAACAACTCCCCATTCTCCCGAACCCCGTGACTTTGACTACTTTAGATACTTCATATAAATGGAGTCATATAGTATTTCTTTTGGGGACTGGCTTATTTCATTTAGCATAATGTCCTCAAGCTTCATCCTTGTGCTTTACAAGATTTCTTTCTTTTTAAAGGCTGAATAATATTTCATTGCATGTATATACCACATTTATTTCTTACTTATTCATTTCTCCCTCCATGAACATTTGGGTGGCTTCTACCTCTTGACTATTGTGAACAATGCTGCAGGAGTACTAATGTCTCTCAAGACCTGACTTTCAAGTTCTTTTAGGTAAATACCCAGAAGTGGGATTGCTGGATCATATGGTATAATTGTATTTTTAATTTTTTGAGAATCCTCCATAACATTTTCCCATAGCGGCTGCACCATTTTACGTTCCCATAAGGATTCCAGTGTTTCCACCTCCTCAACAACACATTTTCTGTTTTGTTTTGTTTTGTTTTGTTGATAGTAACCATCCTAATGGGTGTGAGGCAGTATCACATTGTGTTTTGATTTGCATTTCTCTAATGGTTAGTGAAGTTGAGCATCTTAGACTTGTCAGACATTTCTATATCTTTTTTGGAGAAATATCCATGCAAGTTCTTTGTCCATGTTTCCATCAGGTTATTTTTGCTCTTGTTGGGTTGTGGGAGTTCTTTCTATATTCTGAATATTTAACTCATTATTAGATATGTGATTTGCAAATATTTTCCCCCATTCTATAGATTGCCTTTTCACTGCAGATTGTTTCCTTTGATGGGCAGGCTTTTTTAAATTTGATATAGTCCCATTTGTCTATTTTTGCTTTTGTTTCCTATGCTTTTGATGTCATATCCAAGAAATCATTGCCAGATCCTATGTCATGAAGCTTTTCATTGGTGTTTTCTTCTGGGAGTTTTGTTGTTTAGGCATTAGTTTAAGTCTTTAATCAATTTTGAGTTAATTTTTGTATATGATCTAAGGTAATTTTTGTATATGGCTTCATTCTTTTGCATGTAGATATCCAGTTTTTTCAACACTGTTTGTTAAAGAGACTGTCCTTTCCCCCACTGAATGGTCTTGGCACCCTGATTGAAAACCGTTTGACCCAATACGTGAGGGTCGAGGCATCTTTGCATTCCAGGAAAAAAATCCCACTTGGTCATGGTATATAATTCTTTTAATGTGCTGATGAATTTGTTTGCTAGTATTTTGCTGAGGATTTTTGCATCAATATTCATCAGGGATATTGGTCTCTAGTTTTCTTTTTTTATTGAGGTATAATTGACCTATAACTTATTAAATGTGTTTCAGGTGTATGAGGTAATGATTCAGTATTTGTATAGAGTCTGTAGTTTTCTTGTGGAGTCTTTGGCTTTAGTATTGGATTGATGCTGTCCTCACAGAAGGAGTCTGGGAGTGTTCACTTCTCCAGTTTTTTAGAGGAGTTTGAGGAGGGTTGGTGTTAATTCTTCTTTAAATGTTTGGTAGCATTCCCCAATGAAGCCATCTGATCCTGGGGTTTTCTTTGTTGGCAGATTTTTTATTACAGACTCAATCTCCTTACTAGTCTGTTCAAATTTTTAATTTCTTCATGAGTCAGTCTTAGGCTGTATATTTCTAGGAACTGATCCATTTCCTATGGGTTTTTCAATTTGTTGGCATATAAGTGTTTGTAGTATTCTCTTACAATCCTTTTCGTTTCTGTGGTCTTAGTTGTAATGTCCCACATTTCAATTCTGATTCTAGTTATTTAAGTAATCTCTCTCTTTTTTTTTTTTTCAAGTGATCTAGCTAAGGGTTTTTCAATTTTATTGATCATTTCAACAATCCAACTCTTAGTTTTATTAATACCCCTATCAGGTTGGGTTTTTTTTTCCTGTTCTCTATTTTTTTTATGCTCTAATCTTTAGTATTATCTTCCTCATGCTAACTTTGACTTTCTTCTTTCTCTAGTTGATATAAAGTTAGATTATTGATTTGAGACTTTCTTCTTTCTTAATGTAAGCATTTAGACCTATAATCTTCCCTGTTGGTACTGCGTTCACTTCATCTCATACATTTTGGCTTATTGTTTTTCCATTTTCCTTTGTCTTACAATATTTTCTAATTTCCCCCGTGAATTCCTTGACCAAAGAATTTGGCCAAATTGGCTTTTCTGAATTCCAGAAAATTGTTGAACTCACAAGTCTGTTTCCATTTTCTGTTTTGTTATTTATTTATTGCTTGGTTTTCCTCTATAATAATTTTAGTGAGGTCTCTAGGCCGAGATGAAGCAACATTAGTCTGCAGTCCTGAGCTAAGATTTAACTGATTCTTAAAGTTTCTTGAGCATCTATTTTATATAGATAACCCATCTAGGATACTTCTCATTAAGAAGAAAGGTAGAGTAGCATTGTGCCGAAGGGTAGGGGCTCCTGAACCAGACCGTCTGGGTTCCAAATTTGGCTGTGCTCTTTTGTAGCTGAGACTTTAAGTATGTTACTTATACTCTTCTATCTTAGTTTTCTCATCAGTCAAATGAGAATAATAATAATAATAATAATAATAATAATAATAATAATAATAATAAATGCCTCACAGACTTATTGGAAGGTGAAATGAGTTAATATTTTTAATATGCTTAGGTCAGTGCTTGGCATAAAGTAAGAGCTACTTCAATATTTAGAAATTAATAAATTTGAATTTCAGAAAATGAAATGTATCCGAAAATGTGGCCCCTTGAATTTGTCTCACTCATACCTGGTACAAAGTTCCCTGAATACAACGACATTTAAAAAAAATTTTTTTCTGCTTAGAAATCAACTAAAATTCAGTGGTGACTGCTTTCACAGTTAAGTAGGTAGTTAATAAAAAGCAAATGTGTAAGTTTAAATGACTGTGTGTATGCCTGACAAGATACACGGGCATCATAGTCACAAGTGAAATAAATTCATAGAAAGTCCAGCTAACAGAGGCAAGAGGCACAACCTGGCAAAAGAAACACTCAAGGAAACAGATTCCAAACATTTGTTTCCTTTTGTTTTTATTAATTATTGCATTCTCACAGCCAAAGCTTGAGGAGAGTAAGAGCTCTACCTAGTTAAAGCCCAACCAAAAGACCATGATAAATAGTGAAAAATATCGTTCTACTAAATTGCAGTATTTTTTAGAATGAACTTTTGACATTGTTTTCCTATAAGCAGGTGTTTTTAATCATATAATATTCATTATTTGTTCACTTACGACTTAGCACATTGTACATCATCAAGTCTCAAGAGTTTTCATTTCTAAAGGAGTCAACACTGTGGGCTTAAATCTCTTCCAAAGACAAAGCCCATTAAACTTTGCTTTAAAGAAAATGAGGGAAGGCCCACAAGAGCAAAAAGTATTTCGTTTCTTAAAACGAAGGAAAGAGAAATAAACCAATACCCTACAACCAGTAAGCCTGATTTGTCACAATTCAGTCAATGGCAGCCATAATGCCAGAAAATTAGGTTGACATGTGTTCCTTGAAGATAACCTCCTTTTGTTTCTCTCTTGAAATAAACTTACAGAAAAGCTGCAAGAACAGTACAAAGACCATTTTGTCAACAGGACACTCCATCACCCCAAAACACATCAATGTATTCTTTCCCGCACAAAAATGCATTCTCCATCACAACCATAATACAACCATCAAAAGTAGGATAGTCACACTGATACGTTAGTTCCATCTAATCCTCACACCTCATTCAAATTTTGCCAATTGTCCTAATTTTGCCCTTTAGAACACAAGGGTCCAGATGAGAATCATGCATCCCATTGAGTGAACAGGTCTTTTTAGTCTCATTTAGCCCAGAACAGTCCCTTGGTGTTCCCTTGACCTTCATGACCTTGACATTTCTGAAAGTTATAGGTACTGAAATCTGGATACCTTCCTTACCCAACTCAGGCTGCAGCACCTCACTCAGGACTGACTCCTGCAAGTGGGCCCTCCTCTACTGAGAACCTCCCACTTGGGCTGGATGCCCTAAGTTGGGCTGCTGCTGCCACTGCCACCGCAGTGATGCCACCTTGCCCTGCTCAGGCTCCAACACCCTTACACCCATGCAGGTACCCCTCTCACTCCACTGAGGCACCAGCCCGCTGCACTTGGATGTCCCTCCACAGACACCCACCTCACCCTGCTCAGGCGCTAATACCCTGCAATGGGACCATTGCAGCTCCCCACTCCCTGGGTGGGTGGTCTCACACAAAGGCTGAATTGCTCAGGGAGAGAGGGATAATGGGAAAAAGAAGAGGACAGCTTTTGATAGTGTTAAGAAACATGTTTTAGTATCTGTCTAAACATGAATTGTAGCAGACAAAAGTCTGAACCAGTTGACGAGCTGAAGTCATTTTACTAAGCAGAAATTACAGATTTTAAACAAAAAAATCTTTTAGTTTATATCATGAACCCCAAAGGAATATTTTGAGATGTTAAAATGGGTGGTTACATTTGACTATGATTATTTTAAAAACATGCACAGAGAATTCAGTCTTAAACATTTTATGTCTATACACAAAAAATGATATTCCATCTACTTTGCTCAAACTAAAAAATGAAATAAATAAAAATTATGATATAAAACATTTAAATTAGTATGATATTATTATAAAATTTGGGTTCCTATTTTGTAATGATGTGTTAGTGTTCTCTAGAGAAACAGAACATGTATATATGAAATTTATTGAAATATATGAAATTTACTGTAAGGAATTGGCTCATGTGATTATGAATGCCAAGAAGTCCCAAGATCTGCAGGGTGAGTCAGCAAGCTGAGACCCGGGAGAGCCAATGGTTTAGTTCTAGTCTCAGTCCAAAGGCCTGAGAACCAGGAGAATCAATGGTATACTTCCAGTCTGTAAGCCAACAGGCTCGAAGAGAGGCCAGGAAGAGGCAATGTTTCAGTTCAAGTCTGAAGGCAGGAAAAAGCCAATGTCCCAGCTCAAAAGCAGTCAGGCAAGAGGAGAGCCCTTTTACTCCCAGGAAGGTCAGCATTTTTGTTCTATTTGGGCATTCCACTGTTTGGATGAGGCCCACATATGCTGGGTGAGGGGCAATCTGCTTTACTCAGTGTACAGATTTAAATGTCAATCTCATCCAAAAACAATCTTGCAGAATAATATTAAGCCAAATATCTGGGCCTCTCATGGTCTAGTCAAGTAGACACACATATAAAATTAGCCATCACAGGGGCACCTGGGTGGCTCAGTCTGGCTCTTGATTTCAGCTCGGCCCCGATCTCGGGATTGTGAGATCAAAATTAACCATCATAAATGGCAACCTGAATGTTCCTACCAGAAACCCTCTTTCCTACAGGAAACTGCTAATCCATGCCACCATCACTTCTTTTTTTCTCTTGCACCTACAACATAAAATTTAACATCTTAACTACTTCTAAGTGTGCAGTTCAGTAGTGTCAAATATACACACATTGTGGTGAAGCAGATCTCCAGAACTGTTTCATTTTGCAAAACTGAAATTCTGTACTCATTAAATAACAACTCTCCCACCCTGCCCCAGCCTCTCCATCACCATGCTACTTTCTGTTTCTCAGTGTGACTATGTCGGATACCTCACAGTAGTGGAATCATAATAGTATTTGTCATTTTGTGACTGGCTTATGTCACTTAACAGAATGTCCTCAAGGTCCACCCATGTATTTCACAGGATTTTCTTTTCTTTTAAGACTAATCTTCCACTACATACATACCACATTTTCTTTTCTGTTTATCTATTCATGGACATTTAGGTTGTTTCCACCTCTTGGCTACTGTGAATAGTGCTGCTATGAACATGGATGTTTAAGACCCTACTTTCAATTCTTTGGGGTAAATTTCCAGAAGTGGGATTGCTGGATCATGTGGTCCACCATCATTTCTTACCTGGGCCATTTCAATAGCCTCCCTGCTGGTCTCCCTGCTTTCCCTTGTCCCCAGCCCCAGGCTCATTCTATTTTTTTCCATAGGTGCTAAAATTATCTTTCAAATATTTCAATCAGGTCGTGTCATTTTTTTCTGTTTAAACTTCTCCAACAGAGACATCTAGTTTCTGCTTGGGATGTACAGAACTAGAAGTGCCACTCCCAATCTTACAACAATAACAAAGAAAAAAACCTCAAGTTCATGACTTTTATTGAACTCATCAGGCTGCTGAGATCTTAAGGCAACCAGTTACCTAAGGAGAGACAGGCCTTTCCTGGGAGAGACCAGATGCAAGCATTTGCTTATCTGGGGGCAGATGCAGCTGCTAAGAAGATCAAATATTTTTCATCCTTTGTAATTTATCAGTTTCAGAAAAATCTCAATTAGGGAATATTATCTTCTGAAAAATAATTTTACAGCTAATTAAAGTGTAATGCTTTAATTTCTAAAGCTTTTCTTTTACCCATTTGCAATGAACCCTTTCTAAAATGTGCTCTACTTTACCCTGCTTTATTAAATAGAGTATACATACCATTATTGGGCTTTTTTTAGGCTAGAGGATCACTCTGAACCTCAGGTGTTATATCATGCTAGAAGACCATCATGTCCTCAAGGGCTATCACACCATGAGAGGCCCTTGAGTTCATTTAAAGAGATACTCCTCTAGCTGATCTTCTGTCCTTCAGAAAATCCCTTCAAAGCTGTCCTTTCCAGTGGCATAATGCTTAGTGGAAAACCTTGTTTTTGGAAAGAGCAAGGCAAAGGTCCAACTACCTTAGCTCTCAGATGAAAGGTACCAGTAGACGCAGTAGGAGTGGAGTGGACTGGAACCCATCTAGGTCCGTCGTCAATCTTATACCCATATGATTGTACTCACCTGCACTTCCAAGACTTTGAGACCATATTTGATGAGCGACACACCCACTAAACTCAAGAGTATGCAAGCTTATCCAGATCTAGTTATAATGCTTTCCTAGAATTCTGTGTGGTATTGTACCATGAGTTCTTACTTAACAAAGAGCTCCTTGCTAAAGATCTTTGGGTCACCAGAAATCTGTGAATGGGCTCCAATGAATTCACTTTGAAATTATAGACAAAATTTTGCATGTGCTTATGCTTGACTTTTCTGGGAAGAAGTTCCAATATTTTGTCACATTCTCAGAGGGAATGAAATGGGCTAAGATGTTACCCCTCTAACTCTGAAGAAAAGGAAGTGAGAAAGTGAGTTATATTAGTCTTTTAGGCAGGCTCAATCTGAGCTGAGTATCAGGTATAAATAAATCCAAGTAAAAGGGTTACCTCTATGGGATTAGCTTCTGAGGCATATATAACTGTATGTCACACTTGAGTTATAAGGACAGTGTCCTGCACTTTTCTTTTCTTTGCTAATACATCATGGACATTATTTTAGGCATTTTATTTTTGTGTTTATGGAACTATGCTAATCTTTTTAATGCTTACTTGAGATTCCACTGTATAGCTATACCACAATTTCTTTATCTGGCACCCCTTTGATAGATACCTAGATTTTTTTATTCTAGTTGTTGTTGTTGTTGTTGTGAACAATGCAGCACTGTATATGTGTACTTTTGACTTCGCATAATGTACAGCAGTGCCTTTTGGTTCATTCTCTTCTGATACAGGGCATTATTATTATCTTTGGGGGATTTCCCAGAATGATAGGTGAAAACTATGTCTTGTACTGTTGCTTTTTATTTATTCCTTTAAAGATTCCCATATATTTATGGAGTATTTGTATTTGTTTTTCCATGAAATGTATGTTTCCATTTGCCTCAATAAATGTATCTTTACAGTGTTAAGTGTTATAAAAGTGAGAAGCCCAGAGTGCTATGGGCTACACCCCCATTTACCAATGGGTATGTAATTTGATCCTACTCTAGAACAAATTATTCATGTCCCTATTTTCTCTTTTCAATTATTTTTTTAAAAAGATTTATTTGAGAGAGAGAGCATGCGCATGTGCAAATAAGTGGGGGGAAGAGCAGGGGGGAAGGAGAGAGAGAATCTCAAGAAGACTCCACCAAGCAAGGAGCCTGACGGCAGGGCCCCATCTTACAACCCCAAGATCAAGACCCGAGCTGAAATCAAGAGTTGGACGCTCAACCAACTAAGCCACCCAGGCACCCCTCTTTTCAATTATTTTTTGCAGGATCAGATAAGGGTAGCTAGAAATTTGATAGAAAAGCCAACTGCCAAAAAACTAATTATGCACTGATGCACTGAGTAGATATATTAATGTCCAAGGTGACATTTCAAGAAATACCAGGAACAGAGAAAATCAGGAGATAAAAATTTCTATAACCACGACTTCAACTTGAGTTAAGTATGGGCCTACTTAAGGAAATGTTCATAGTGATTGCCTATTTCTGTGTTTTTTTTTTTTAAGGTAAAAAATGCTTTGCTGTAACTATAGCTTTCATCATTATCTATAGAAAAATAATTTTATGTCCTATAGTGGAAACTTATAAAACTTTGGAAAGGTGGTGATTTTTAAATGTGAACTTTGAGGTTTTATTCCTGAAGTCATCTCCCTGCAGGTTTTTGGCAGTTGTACTATTTCTTTTAATATTTTACCTGATTCTTTGAGATTATATCAAGAATGTGGTTCCATATGAAGAAGACAGCCAAGCTCTGTGATGAAGGCAATGCTCGGTAGATCATATGTTTTTCTATGAATTTCAGTATGGTTTGGATAAAATCACGGTTTCCAAGGAGTATTTGTTTTATTATCTGCACAGCTCTCAGCTAGATGTTTCACCTAACTCACTGGGAGTTTGCCGAGGACCCATTAGCACTGTGAAATATAAGTAGGAATATATTACATTGAGGGCCTGGAGGTGGAGCCAAAGAGGTGCCAAGGAGAAGGAAGTAAACAGGTGAAGGAGTGTTTTAGGCAGAAGGACGAGCTCATAGGGGAGAAAAAACCTGGCATGTGAAAGGGTCTGAGAGAAGTTGAGAGTGGATAAAATATCTAGCCAGGGAGACAGAGGGGCTGGAGAGGTAAGACAGGTCAGGTCATGCAGGGGCTTTATTCTATGCTAAGGAATATAGACTATCTTCAGAGAAAAAAGAGAATATAAGAGGGTTCTTGTCAGAGGAGTAAGATGATGAAATACAGTATAAAAATGGACTGGAGGGGTGGGAGAAACCTAAAGACTGGAAGACCATTTCAAAAGCCCAGATGAGACATGACTGCAACTTTAACTAAGATAGTGGAAATTGGAATAGAGAGAATTCTATCACTGTAAAAAGTTTTCAGGAAGTAGAATCTATCATATTTGTAAATAGGTTGAATAGGAGGAAAAAGGTAAGTGAAGAGTGATGTCTCCAGCATTGGAGAGCTGGTAGAGCATTTACAAAGAACACTAGAAAAGGCTTGGAGGGCTGAATTGATGTGTTTGAAGTGGCCATGTGACATCCACGTGCAGATACTTGGTAGATAGCTAGATAAAGTGGATCAGAAGATTAGGAGAGTAATTTGGAATGGAGATCAGATGTGGGAGCATCAGCACAAAGATAATTGCAGTCATAGAGACAGATGAGATGGCCCAAGGGGCACATGTCAAGTGAGATAAGATGGGCTGGAGGAACCCTGGAAATGACAAATCCTGATCAAGAAAACCAAGGGAGTGTGGAATAAGGGAAGCCAAGGAAACATTGTAAGAATGAGGGAAGTATCAACTGGGTCAAATAAGATACAAGTCAAATAAGATGAGTCCATTAGATTTAGCAGAAACTTACACAACAGTAGCTTCAAAAAGCTAGTGGAAATGGGAGGGAGATTGGGGGTGGGGGCTGAGGAGTGGGAGGAGGGTGAGACAATGGAGGCAGTTAGCACAAACACTCTGGAAAATTTGGCTGTAATGGAGGTAAGAGATAAAGGGCTAGAGGCCAGCAGCATGTGGTTGAGCTGATTTTGTGTTCTTCAGATGAACTTAAGGTGTGTTTAAAGGCTGATGGGAAGAGAGGCAAGAGTTGAACACAGGGGAGAAAGGGGTGGCAAGTGAAGGAGAAAACGGGAAGGATGACATCATCGTGGGAGAAGGAGATGGTGGGGTTCATGAGAAGGAGGGATGGATGGAATCCAGAGACAGAAGGATTAGCTTGAAGAAGAGGAGGGACACCTTACCCTTTTCTATTGTAGGTAGGAGGAAAGAGGTAAGGACAAGGCCTATTGGCAAGTAAGTGCATTTGTTTAGTACCTGAAGTTCAGTAATTGCTCATATGTTAATTCCTAGTGTCTCTGTGAATAAGGAAAGAGTCATGAGCTCGAAAGGAGGGAACTGTGGAATCCAAGACTTGAAGAGAATGAGGAAAGTATGAGAAAGCTTAAAGGAGACCAGGAGAGAAATAGAGCCAACCAGAAAACAGAAGGATTTGGGGATGGTAAGGCTGATTTTATAATGGCACCAATCCAAGCCATTTTATTACTTTTTCTGTAGTTGCAGCCTCAAGATTTAGAAATAGGGAAAGCAAATGGTTGTGTTGATCCAGGATTGGGGTTTTCCAGAACACAACAATGGTGGGAGATAAGACAAGAGAGTGGAGAATATTATCAAGAATATTACCAATAGTGGGGCACCTGGGTGACTCAGACAGCGTCTGCCTTCGGCTCAGGTCATGATCTCTGGGTCCTGGGATCGAGCCCCACATGGGGCTCCCTGCTCAGCGGGAAGCCTACTTCTCCCTCTCCCACTTCCCCTGCTTGTGTTCCCTCTCTTGCTGTGTCTCTCTCTGTCAGATAAATAAATAAAATCTTTAAAAAAAAAAAAGAATATTATCAATAGTAAAAACACCCCCAATAATTCCATTAAAAAATAAGCCAAGAACTTGAACAGACATTTTCCCAAAGAATACATATAAATGGTCATCAGGTATATGAAAAGATGTTCAACATCACTAATCATCTAGGAAATGTAAACTAAAACCACAAGATATCATCTCACATCTGTTAGGATGGCTATGATCAAAAATATCAAAGACAACAGTGTTGGTGAGAATGTGGAGAATTGAAACCTTCATGTACTATTGGTGGGAATGTAAACAGGTACAGCCACTGTGAAAAACAGTATGGAAGTACCTCAAAAAATTAAAAATAGAATTACCATATGATCCAGCAATCCCACTTCTGGATATTTATCCAAAAGAATTGAAATCAGGATCTCAAAGAGATATTGGTACTTACATGTTCATTGTAGCCCTACTTGTAATAGCCAAGATGTGGAAACATCCTAAATTTTCTTGATGATGGATGAATGGATTTTTAAAAATGCAGTATATACACACAATGGAATGTTATTCAGCCTTAAAAGAGAAGGAAATCCTGGGATATGTGACAACATAGCTGAATCTTGAGGATGTTGTGCTAAGTGAAATAAGTAAGTTGTGTCAGTCACAAAAGGATAAAAACTGTATGATTTCACTTATCCTACACAGTCAAACTTGCTAACAGATACATGAAAAAAGTGTTCAACATCATTAATCATCAGGGAAATGTAAATGAAAACTACAATGAAATATCACCTCACACCAGTCAGAATGGCAAAAATCAAAAACACAAGGAACAACAGGTGTTTGTGAGGATGTGGAGAAAAAGGAGCCCTCCTGCACTGTTAGTGGGAATGCAACTGTGCAGCCCCTGTGGAAAACAGTATGGAGGTTCCTAAAAAGTTAAAAATAGAACTCCCTTATGATCCAGCACTCGCACTACTGGGTATTTACCTAAAAAAATACAAGAACACTAATTCAAAGGATATATGCACCCTTTTGTTTAAAGCAGCATTATTTATAATAGGCAAGATATGGAAGCAGCCCATTAACAAATGGATAAGGAAGATGCAGTATATAAACAATGGAATATTATTTAGCTGTAAAAAAGAATGAAATCTTGCCATTTGCAAGGACATGGATGGAGTTAGAGAGTATAATGCTAAGTGAAATAACTTAGAAAAAAAACAAATAACATATGATTTCACACATATGTGGAATTTAAGAAACAAAACAAATAAACAAAGAAAAAAAAGAGAGAAAGACAAAACAAGAAACAGACTCTTAACTATTAGAGAACAAACTGATGGTTACCAGAGGGGAGGGGGTGGAGGGATGGGTGAGATAGGTGATGGGGATGAAGAAGGGCACTTGTGATGAGCACGGGTGATGTATGGAAGTGTTGAATCACTATAGTGTACACCTGAAGCTAATATAACACTGTATGTTAACTACACTGGAATTAAAAACTTTAAAAAATTTTAAAAAGGGAAACGCAAATCAAAACCACATAAGCTATCACCTAACACCTGTTAGAATGGCTGTTATCAAAAAGACAAGAAATAACAAGTGTTGACAAGGTTGTAGAGCAAAGGAACCCTCATATACTGTTGATGAGAATGTAAATTGGTGTAGCTATTATTCAAAAAATTAAAAATAGAACTACCATATCACTCAGCAATGCCACTTCTGGGTATTTATCCAAAGAAAGCAAAAACACTGACATGAAAAGATATGCACACCCCCATGTTCACTGCAGCATTATCTACAATAGCCAAGACATGGGAACAGCCTAAGTGTCCACTGATGGATGAATGGATAAAGAAAATGTGATATATATATATAATATATATATATAATATATATATATTAATTCCACAATGGAATATTATTCAGCAATTAAAAAGAATGAAATCTTGGCATTTGGGATAAGATGGACAGAACTTGAGGGCATTATGCTAAGTGAAATAAGTCAGACAGAGAAAGATAAATACCATATGATCTTATTTATATGTGAACATAAACAAACAAGCAAACAAAAACAAAAACCAAACCTGTAGATACAGAGGATAGATTGATGGTTGCCAGAGGCAGGGGGTGGGGGGTGGATCCAAAATGGATGAATTGGTCAAAAGGTACAAACTTCCAGTTATAAAAAAACAAGTCCTGTGGATGTCATGTACAGCATGTGACTATAGTTAACAATATTGTATTGTATATTCAAAAGTTGCTAAGAAAGTAGAACTTATAAGTTCTCATCACAAGAAAAAAAAATCGTAACTATGTATGATGATGGATGTTAACAAGACTTGCTGTGATCTGCTTGCGATATTTACATATATTGTATAATTATGTCATACACCTGAAACTAATATAATGTTATATGTTAATTATATGTCAGTAAAAAAAGAAAATACTTTTGGAATAAGATCAACAAATTCAATTAAACCTTACACTTCATCTGTAGAAAGACTTTTAAAACCTTGCCTTCATAAGTCACATGCTTCTTTTTTACATATGAAGATACATATCAGGCCACAAACATCCCATGTGAGGAAATAATTAGTGAAAAATTCTGTTAGAAGAATAAATGGACTTTCATATTTATAGAGTTGACAAAAGAAATAACATCTGAAGAATACAGTGGTTTATTTTTATTTATTTATTTTTATTATGTTATGTTAGTCACCATACAGTACATCTTTAGTTTTTGATGTAGTGATCCATGATTCATTGTTTGTGTAGAACACCCAGTGCTCCATGCAGTACATGCCCTCCTTAATACCCATCACTGGGTTAACCCATCCCCCCACCCCCGTCCCTTCTAAAACCCTCAGTTTGTTTCTCAGAGTCCATAGTCTCTCATGGTTCGTCTCCCCCTCCAATTTCCCCCCTTCATTTTTCCCTTCCTTCTCCTAATGTCCTCCATGCTATTCCTTATGTTCCACAAATAAGTGAAACCATATGATAATTGACTTTCTCTGCTTGACTTATTTCACTTAGCATAATCTCCTCCAATCTCATCCATGCTGATGCAAAAGTTGGGTATTCATCCTTTCTGATGGCTGGCTAACATTTCATTGTATATATGGACCACATCTTCTTTTTTCTTTTTTTAAAGATTTTATTTATTTATTTGACAGAAAGAGACACAGCCAGAGAGGGAACAAGCAGGGAGAGTGGGAGAGGGAGAAGCAGTCTTCCCTCTGAGCAGGGAGCCCGATGCAGGGGCTCAATCCCAGGACCCCAGGATCATGACCTGAGCCAAAGGCAGACGCTTAACGACTGAGCCACCCAGGCGCCCATGGACCACATCGTCTTTATCCATTCTTCTATTGAAGGGCATCTCAGCTCTTTCCACAGTTGGGCTATTGTGGACATTGCTATGAACATTGGGGTGCATGTGGCCCTTCTTTTCACTACATCTGTACCTTTGGGGTAAATACCCAGTAGTGCAATTCCTGGGTCATAGGGTAGCTCTATTTTTAATTTTTTGAGGCACCTCCACACTGTTTTCCAAAGTGGCTGTACCAACTTGCATTCCCACCAACAGTGTAAGAGAGTTCCCCTTTCTCCACAACCTCTCCAACATTTGTTGTCTCTTGCCTTGTCAATTTTTGCCATTCTAACTGGTGTAAGGAGGTATCTCAATGTGCTTTTGATTTGAATTTCCCGATGGCTAATGACGATGAACATTTTTTCATGTGTCTGTTAGCCATTTGTATGTCTTCTTTGGAGAAGTGTCTGTGCATGTCTTCTGCCCATTTTGTGACTTGATTATTTGTTTTTTGGGTGTTGAGTTTGAGAAGTTCTTTATAGATCTTGGATATCAGCCCTTTGTCTGTGATGGCATTTGCAAATATCTTCTCCCATTCTGTGGGTTGCCTCTTTGTTTTGTTGACTGTTTCCTTTGCTGTGCAGAAGATTTTTATCTTGATGAAGTCCCAAAAGTTCATTTTTGCTTTTGTTTCCCTTGCCTTTAGAGACGTGTCTTGAAAGAAGTTGCTGTGGCCAATGTCAAAGAGGTTATTGCCTATGTTCTCCTCTAGGATTTTGATGGATTCCTGTCTCACATTGAGGTCTTTCATCCATTTTGAGTTTATCTTTGTGTATGGTGTAAGAGAATGATCGAGTTTCATTCTGCTGTCCAATTTTCCCAGCACCATTTATGGAAGAGACTGTCTTTTTTCCATTGCATATTTTTTTCTCTTTTGTCGAAGATTATTTGACCATAGAATTGAGGGAATACAGAGGTTTAAAATGGAGAAGCTAGGGGCGCCTGGGTGGCTCAGTCAGTTAAGCGTCTGCCTTCAGCTCAGGTCATGATCCCAGGGTCCTGGAATCAAACCCCAGTTGGGCTCCCTGCTGAGCAGGGATTCTGCTTCTCCCTCTCCCTCTGCAGCACTCCCCAATTGTGCTCTCTCTCAAATAAATTTTAAAAATCTTTAAAAATAATAAATAAATAAATAGATGAATAAATAAAATGGAAAAGCTATTCACCCCATTGAGAAAAGAAAGTCGCTCTCTGACCCTTCTTCCCCCCCCCAACCCCAAGACCCTAGTCAGTTCTTCTCCCCAAACACCAGTCCATTACCACCACCCACCTCATAGGTTTCAGTAGCCAGACATACAAACATACACACTTCTCCTTCATGGGAAGCAAGGTCTTAACTAGGATTCAACTAGGATAGAGAGGGGTGGTCCCTCTAGTTTATTTGCATCCACTGCTAAGATGTACCACTAAAGGGAAAGGAGAACTCCAACCAAAGCTGGGGAGAAAGCCAGAGAAAAATGATTTTTAAGTACAGCACAGAATTTGTTGCTAAGTCTGTCAACTGCCCAGCTTCCTCAAACACCTGAATTGTAGTGAAAAGGGAGATTGTGATAAAATGCAGAAGAGAAATCCCTTCCCAACTCCCAACATTGCTCTGTTATCACCCGCCTGAGTCCCCACAGCGCATTGCTCACACCTCTCCTCTAGCAATGAGAATTTATAAAGCATCTCCTCTGTGCCAGTATATGCCAGTTTCTAGTATATGTCTAGAAAAGGAGACATATACTACAACAGATAAAATGTATAATGAGCTGGTAAGTGATGCATCAGAACTGAAACACACTTTTATCGACACTTGATAACACTCTTAGGTAAATGGCAACTTCAGTCTGGTCCTGAGTTATCTGTGTATCTCCCACACCTCCCATCACCAATTGATTGCACTTTGCCTGAGAAGATGTCTTACTCTGTCTAGATCCAGAGCAGTAATTCATACACTGCCTGGCACACAGACATTTTTTTTTTCATTCAAATGAATTCCAATTTGAATAGAAGAGACAGAAAGTCCTCTTCATCTCTAATCCACATCCTTCTGTCATCTCCAATGGCCTGGGACACCTACCTTACTCTTCCAGCAGGAGAAACAATAGAGCTTGACCATTTACAGAGGTACTGGGTAGCCTCAACCCCCAACTACATCCCTGTCTAAATTTGAAAAGCCAATATCAAAATCTTTCCTGGAAACTATTTTCCCCAGGTCCCAATATCTTCAAGTTCCTTGAAATAGGAACAAGAAGCAAAACATAAAACATTAACAAATAAGAAACAAAACTAAATAACTACATCAGAGAAAGAACATAACTTATTTAAATTCCACAGTGTCGGCATTAAGTAAAATAAGAGGATTATAAAAAAGAGCTAAAATAGTCAAAGTCATGGGAGCAAAGAATTGTGGTTGCTAGGGACTGGGAGGATGGGGAAATAGGGAATTGCTAATCATTGGGTATAAAATTTCTGTTACACAAGATAAATAAGTTCTACATATCTGCTGTACAACATTCTGCTTATCAATAACAATACTGTGTTGTGCACTTTAAAATCTGTTAAGAGGGTTGATCTCATGTTAAGTGCTTTCACTATAACTAAAAAAAAATTACTCAGTGCTAAACCATGAAATCCATGAATGAAAGAGAAGGTGTGCAACAAAGGCAGATTCTGATAATTACATTCTGGCAGAATGAAAGAAAATCAAATCAAATAATCTCACATCAACATTCAAGTTACACACACACACACACACACACACAGTGTACAGATGTAAAGAGCCTAAGACTCGGTATTAGAAGATGTGGATTCCAATTCCTATTTTTGTCCCTCTTGTTTGACCTTGAGCAAATAATCTGACCTCTCTGGGACTCAGATGCCTTCTGTATAGAGGTTTAGGCTAAAATGATCTCAGAAGTCCCCTTCAGCTTTGAAATTCTAGAATTCTGGGATTATATTGAAAAGAAATTATTTTCCCATGATTCTACATGGATGTGATGCTAACTTCCAGCTATGGCTATAAACCCTAACTAGTAAGAATGATATTACACTCCATAATCACAAGAAGACTTTCGGTTGTTTTAATTTGGACTAGAGATCTGAGAATATTGACATAACAATTTGGAGAAGTATTAGGATTTTTATTTTAAAGTGGTTACAGCAAAGAGTCTAATAACATTCAGTAACATAAAGTTTTTTGTTAGAAAGGAGTTCTAGGAAATAAAAGATGCTAACTCGTTTTTCATTTTAAAATAAATGCACCCAGCACTGCAAATCCAAGGAGATATGCAAAATTAGGGACATAGTAAAGAGTCAGTGTGATGAGAAAAAGGAATTACTTTAAACTGATCTCCTGGCCTTTATTGTCTTTTATGATATGACTATGGCTGTTAGTAAGGTTGCCCATATATCATAGTTTGTCTGGGACAGTCCTGGTTTATGTCTTTGTTCTTATGTAATTAAGGGTATTTCTCCCTTTTACTCTCGAAAATGTCCTAGTTTGGATGCGAAGTTATAAGGTCACCCTATTGTTAGTAGATTCGTTTCTGCATTGCTTAATTCCTAAACCCACTTCAAAGATATTCTTCATCTGGTTCTCGAATGTTTCTTCAGATGGGCCTTATGAAAACCAATTGCAGCCAGAAGAGTTGGTTTTCCTCTTTCTTTTTCATTTCCTTGCTGCAGCATTATGAAGAGCCACATTTGTCACAGTGATTTAAATTGCTGATGTTAGTGTGATTTCTTTCCGACATATAAAGAGCTCGAAGTCATTACTCCTTGCCTTATGACAAGAAAAAGCTGGGCAAACTGAAAAATCAAAGAATTTTCTTGTACCCATCAGAGAACTGCAGTCACAGGGCAAACCACCTCCCCTGAATCTGGAGAGTCAATCACAACCCAAAGATACCTGGAACAGGAGCTGCCAGAATATTTAAACAGTAATTTTGACAAATTTATTGGAGGCTGAGATCAGACTAGCAAGGCAGTGAAAAACTCCTGGGGCTACAGTCATGGAGTGGGACCCACATGTTCACAGGCCTCTCCTCCAAGGACCCCACCAGGTTCTTACAAGCAGGATTCCAAAAAGCTCCCCAAGTGAATTATCAGGAGTAGAGAAAGGGTTGCCAAAACGAAACCGTCCCAGGTTCTTCTCCCTGACAAAGGGCTGACCTCCAACGGAAGGACTGAAGAGACAATTCTGAAACCTTATCCTCACTGAGGAAGGAAACGAGGCACTCCCGCTTCTGCAGCCTTCCTGTCTCACCTAAGGAAAAACAAGTACATAAACCTACAGTCAACAGGGCAGAGGATTTTGTGGAAAGTATCTGGAGATACTGAAGTCAAGAAAAGAACTGGGGGCAAAGAAGGGGGAAAGCTCTGTTTGGGAGAAGGGACAGAAACACTTCTGAGCCACTCCTGAGATGAGACAACTAAAAGATGGAGACTTAATTATAAAATCAGAGAATGCCCTTTCCCCCACAGCCTCTCATGATGCTAACAGCAATAATAACTGTAGTCAAAATGGAAAGGAGCTGAGAGAGCTGTGAGACACAGCAGGTCAAAGGAAAACCCCAAAAGCAAGAAGGGAGGAAAAGACAAACCCACTAGCAGAATGTGAAGCCTCTAGTGTTTATAGCTGAAACAAACACTAAACACAGCCCAATTCCAAGCCAGAATAACATAGATCCTTACACAAATAGCCTTTTACCTCAGTTCTTATTACCAGATAAAACATACCTAACTTTCAAAAAAATTTTTTGGAAAGTATGCCAAAAGACAAGAAAAACACAGACATAGAGAAAAAGCAAGAATCAGAACCAGACTCAGATAGGACCAATTATCAGAAAGGTAATTAAAAGTAATTACAATGACTGTGTTAAATGCTCTAATGGAAAAAGTAGATAACATGCATGAATGGATGGATAATGTAAACAGAGAGATGGAAACTCTAAAGAAAAATCAAAAGGAGGTGACAAAAGTCAAAAGCGTAGTAACATAAATAAAGAATGTCTTTAATGGGCTCATCAGTAGACTAGATAGAGCTGAGGGAAGAATCAGTGACTTTGCAGGTGGGTCAATGGATAGTTCTCAAACTGAAATTCAAAGAGAAAAAAAAGAATAAAAAAATAGAGCAGAACATCCAAGAACCATGGGGAAATTATAAAGGTGTAACATGCATAATTGGAATATCAGAGATAAAATAAAAAAGAGAGTGGAGTTGAAGAAATGTCTGATAATTTTCCAAAATTATTGACAGACACCAAACCACAAATCCAAGAATTTCAGGAGACATCATGTCAGTTAAATGCCAAGAAATCTACACGTAGATGTTATCATATTCAAACTTCAGAAAAACAAAAACAAAAACTGGAAGACATCACAGTGAGGATAAACGTTTTGCCTCTAGAGGAATAAAGATAAGAATGACAGCTGAGGGGTGCCTGGGTGGCTCAGTCTGTTAAGCATCTGCCTTTGGATCAGGTCATGATCCTAGGGTCCTGGGATTGAGCCCCACTTCGGGCTCCCTTCTCAGTGGGGAATCTGCTTCTCCCTCTCCCTCTGCAGCTCCCCCTGCTTGTTCTCTCTCTGTCAAATAAATAAATAAAATCTTTAAAAAAAAAATTAAAAAAAGAATGACAGCTGACTTCTCCTCAGAAACCATGCAAGCAAGAAGAGAGTGGAGCGAAATCTTCAAAGTGTTGAAGATTGAATTCTACATCTAGAATATGCCAGATGTCTATATATAGCAAAATGAGCCTTCAAAAATGAAGGAGAAATAAAGACTTTCAAAGACAAACAAAAACTGAGGGAACTCATTGCCAATAGACCTACCCTGGAAGGTTTAAGGAAAGTCTTCAGGCAGAAGGAAAATGATCTAAGTCAGAAACTCAGATCTACAAAAGAAAGGAAGAATATTAGAAAAGGTATAAATAAAGGTAAATAAGTTCTTTACTTTTTCTTATTTTTAACTGGTCTATAAGGGAACTGTTTAAAGGAGTTACAACAACAATGTGTTTGTTGTTTACAGCATATGGATAAGTAAGATGATATCGGCAGTGTCACAGGGATGCAGGAAGGACTTGGAATATTCTAGTATAAGGTACCTGCATTACATGAGGCGATATAGTATTATTTGAGGGTAGACTTAGAGTAGTTGTAGGGTATATTGCAAAGTCTAGGACAACGACTAAAATGTGTTTCAAAGAGGTATAAATGATATGAGAGGAGAGATAAAAGGGGATCAAATAAAATTCTCAATTAAAACCAGAGAAGGTAAAAAGTGGAAGGGAGAAATAAGGTATAAATGCAGCAAATAGAAAACATTTACAAAGATGGGAGATTTTCACCCAGCTATATTGATAATCAATTTAAATGGGACTGGCCTAAACATACCAGTTAAAAACCAGAGATTGTCAGGTTGGATAAAAAAAAAAGATCCAACTCAGTTTAAAAATTAGGACTCAATATATTAACCATGTTTCTAGCTTCAGTAAACTCTGTGTTTTAACACCTATTCTACATGTATATGTTGACATGTCTTTTTCTAGGCAACCCAGTAATATATCTTAGTCACCTTTCCTTGACTTCCTGCCTCCCACATTGCCCTCCCTCCAGTGGAGTGTGCTTTTCTTTATTTTCTTTTTTTTTCTTTTTAAGATTTTATTATTTATTTGAGAGAGAGAAAGAGCGAGAGAGAGAGCACAAGCAGGAGAGTGGGAGAAGCAGACTCCCCGCTGAGCAGGGAGCTTGATGTAGGGCTCTATGCCAGCACCCTGGGATCATGGCCTGAGCCAAAGGCAGACGCTTAATGGACTGAGCTACCCAGGCATCCCTGGAGTGTGCTTTTCAAATACAAGCTAATTAATCCAGACTCCACGCTCCCAACCACACTGAGTCATTATCCCCTTGCTCTAACTACCAGATCCAGGTGCCCCTATGCCCAGGAGCCCACTGAAATTATGCAATTATACAAGCCTGCTTGTCCTTCCTTGCCGTTTTCATCCTAAAGAAAGCTCAATAAAGACTCTTGCCAACAGTTCCCCTCTCTCTGCCTCTTGACTGACCCTGATGCTTCCCCGTGTGGCTCCCTGTGGCATGGTGTGTCCCCTCCTCTTAGGAACTGTGAGTAATAAACTGTCTTTTTAACGGCAATCATCTCCTGATTATTGACCTTACTAAAAGCTCAGGTTTTCTATCAATACATTATACTTTGAAACACTCAGATACATAAGAAGTAAAAAGATGGAGAAAGCTGTATCATGCTAACACTAATTTTTAAAAAGCTGGGGTGACTATATTCATTTTAGACGAACTGTAGCTACCTTGCGATACAATGACGTTTTCTGAAGCCATTGCACAAGTACCACCACATGGTGAGATTTCTCTAAATCTCTTGTAATTAAAAAAATCCTTTGTCATTTAAGGTTCCTGTCTACCAGTGTAAGGCATTAAGCTGACAAAGATAATGTAATTCTATTTTGCATTTGGATCTGACGTATGTGCCATGCACAAAAGTGTTAAGGGTGAATGAAGACGGAGATGTTTCATGGACTCGCTCAGAGACTGATGGGCTCTGGAAGACAAATGATGAGAAAGAACAATGGCTGGAGACAGGTGGGCATCCAACAAATTGATGACCTGCAGGGCTGGATGGGAACATATTTACTTTCATGTCAAAATAGCTGGTAAAAACAATCCCCACCTCATCACTTCCACGAACAATGATTCAGATATAGAAACAGGATGGGGCTCACCATGTCTTGTCTGTGGTGCCTTACTTGTCCTGAAATGCTATCTGACTTCAGGCAGGAATCTGAGCCAAGTTAAGAGGATGCCAAAGAAGAAATATTCTCTTCTGGTGGAAGCTATATATAGAGGGAAGTTTTATGACTTAGAACCCAGGAGTTCCCAATCCTTTATAGAAGGTCTGTATCCCCTGGACCTGTCCACAAATAACCATGCCATTATTTATCCATTCCAGTGAGAGTAAGAAGCTAAATATTTTACACAGTGGGTTGTCAAAAATGAGATTATGTGTGTTATGTACAAGGATGCCAGCTTTTGCAATTAATTATTGTTCCCATTAAAAATGAGTATTAACCAATGTCCTAACTTCTTATGCCTTTTCCCTCGCATGTGTAAAGACCCTCAGCCTTCTCAGATCTCTCTTTTCTTGACTTGCTTGGCTTTCTATGCCTCTCTCTTTGAGAAAGAATGACTGGCTAGGCCACTCTTGGACATTGTTTTTGTTTTTTCTATAATAACCCTGAAAAAAGCTCAACCTTCCTCGAGTTGGATCTAAAAACTCTATCATCAGTGGATCCTACTGAATTAGTTTGGCCAACACATAGCAGAGCATCAGAGCATACTTGCCTCGATAATCTGTAAACTGTTATACATGTATAAACTCTAGCATTTTTCATTCTCTTCTTACTCTTCTACTGTTAACTTTTCTTTAAAAGATCCCTTTTCTTTTCATTCCCATGTCAGCTTCTCCCTTCTCAAAAAAGGCTGGAAAAAAAAGTTTATAATTTGTTTTTTCTTTTTCATGAGAACATGGATCTAAAGCACTTAACATGGTACCTGACATAGAGTGGATGGACATGAAATATTGACTTTCATGCCCTTCCCTATGAGAGATTCAAACAAACAAACAAACACCTTCTTGCTTTCTGGCTTTCTTTATTGATGCCTTTTTGGAAGAAGATGCATCTGTAAGAGTCTGAACAATCTGATTTTATCAAGGGACCCTTCTGTCTTCTTCTTTTTAGGCCTTCGTGTAGTTCCTCACCCCCTGCCCCCAGGTTGAACCCATCTCAGCCCAGGGGTGTTTTGCTCTTTTTTGAGGACCCAGCCAGGAGTCCTGAGTATGGAGCCTGTAGCTGGCTGAGTCTGAAGAAATACTCTCATTCAGATGACATCACTCTTCTCCTCAGCTCCCAGTAGCCCCTCACAGACTTAGTTGTAAGGAAGAATTTTCCTTCCACTCTTTTGGCCCAGGATAAGTCTTTTGAAAAGTGCATTATTTGAAGAAAAGTCAAGCTGATGTGGGATTTGGGGGAAAACAAACAAATAAATCCAATTTGTGTGGTGGGATTTTATCCCCTCCCCTACTACACACACACCACAATCTAAACCTTATCATGGCTTTCAGTGCCTCTTCCCACCAGTGAAAGCTACTTGTGTCAGGACTCTTCTTTCTCTCCTCATGCCTGGTTCGAAAGGGAGACCTTTGAAAGGCAGGGTGAAGAGATGTCCAAGTTATGCTGTGATAGTCCTAGAAACTCTTCTAGTTGCTTCCTTCTGACAAATATGCAAGACCCCTGTCTAGTTTCTGGGGCACAGTAAGGGTCCATTACTGACCCTGCAAGATGGTCGGCTGTCAACATGACTGGATGGGTTTTGCAGCCACACAGGTGGAGTTGCCAGAACCCCAGTGACTACCGAGGGCAACAGGGATCCAGGGAGGGACAGGTTAGCCCACAAGGTGATTCATCTTCTAAAAGCAAAGCAAAAAGTCTTTATGCCACATGATTCCATTTATATGAGATTTTAGAAAAGGTGAAACTATGGTGACAGAAGGTGGATCAGCAGTTGCCTGTGGCAGTGGTGGGTGCCGAGGTGCAAAGGAACATGAGGGAAATTTCTGAGATGATAGAAATGTTCTACATCTTGATTGTGGTGGTGGTTAGATGATATATCAAAGCTCGTTGAATTGTACCTTTAAAATTACACTGTAATACGTATCTAATTAAAAAAACAAACAGTGTAAGACACCCTCACTTAAAATGGGTGGGAGGGCCAAGGGTGCAAACTAAACCAGCCCCCTCAATTCCTCTCCTCCCTACATCTCCTGGGGGACCTCCTCCATTGGAGATCCATGGTCTGGATGTCCTGGTTATTGACTGAAGAGAGGGAGCGCCATCTTACTTATTTTCTCTTCCTCATTTTCCTTGCGGCTCCAAAGGCACTGTGGAGAATGATAGCCGTACATGGTGATAATGAAATAAATCTGGAATCATGTTCGAATCACTTCTGCTCCTAACTGGGCCTTCTTGAAAAGCAAGGGGAGTCATACCTATATCCCCAGATTCCATTTCCCCACGTCCATCTCAGCAGAAGTGCTATGGCATTCCTTCTTTGCCGTTTTGCTGGGGCCGGAGAACATGGTGCCTTACCCTGGCACTGCCTGGCCCCTTGTAGAGAGTGGTACCATTAGACCAGCCCCCAGGACCCTCTTTACTCTCTATGCCCACCCTGTTTCTTTAAGAATGTCTCTTCAGTTCTTCCGGAGGTTCCAGAACTCACAGTGTAATATATCTCTATATGTTTTTATTAATCCCAGGGACTCAGGATTAGGTTGAAATTTATTAGAGAAAATTTAAATCATTGTGCAATTTAATTGCAACTTTGAAGAGATTCCTGAGGGACATTTTTTTTTAACTTTTACTTGAAAATTTAATGAAATAACCCCTTGGTCATTAATCTTCCTGGGGAGTTGGTGGGGAATGTGTTCACACCTGCAGTGATATATACTCCAGACTTCATTCAATTTTAAATCTCTGTGAGCTCAACTCACCTACCAGTGTCATTGAAAGTCATTAAAATGTTTTAAATCCACTCAGGCCCTAAGGGATACCTTTATAATTACAGTTATGTATAAAATTGTGTAAAGTAGGTGAACAATTCTGAAGTCGCTATACAACAAACATGAAAATGGTGAGGAGGTGCATTTATGAAAAGACATTTCTCAAAGAAAATTCTACTAAATCCAGCAACCCCTTTGATATTGAGGGTGGGAGCATGATTATCCATTGGACATGAAGGGAGAGCAGGAGCCCATTGGGGCTTCTATTTGTTGTCCAGGTTTTGGATGCTAGAGGACCAGGTGCCACTATGGCTGGACTTTGTTACTTCTTATTTCATAAAGTCTATTTCTCTCTGATGAAGTCTTAAAGTGGAAGGGGCTTATATTCATCTTCGGAGAGAGCAAGAAAGTGAGAGCTGAAAAGAATCCTGTTTTGGAGACAAAAATCCCAATGGATAGGCCCAGCGGTGGCCACCACTGGGAAGAAAGCATCCTTGGGACCCTCAGTAAAGAACAAAGGAGAGTATGGGAGCTGGCTTGGCTCTAAGGTAACAGGAGTAGAGAGCGTCCCCCATTCATGGCCTGAGGGCTCCTGGTTGCTCCATGGGAAAGAGGCGGAAGTCATATTTCACTTGGCAGTAGCCCCACAAAGTACCTGGAATATGCCTATCGAATGCCCAGCATTTCTAACTTGTAAGTTCCTTAATGTTATTTTTTGAGATACAAAAAATAAAATCGTTTTTGAGTGCTTGTTCTATGTCAGACTCTGTGGTAAACATCTTCACACATACTAGCTCACTGACTCCTGAATATAGCCTCGTGAGGCAGATGGTGTTAGCCTCAGTTTACAGATGGTTTTTAATGAAATCCAGTAACAACTGTCACTTTGCCTTCCGTGGACAGCAGGGGAGTCCACAGAGCCTGCAGGTCACTGCAGCTGAGCCCCCTACCACCATGGGCTTGCTCCTAAGACTCATCCTAATGGGGCAGCTCTCCTGGATCTTGCTGCTGTCTAAGAGATGAATTGTATCTTCCTTGCCCAAGGGCCCACTAATTTTCATGAGAACATATTAGCACAGTAGAAAGCTATTCCTTCCCAGCACCACTAGATTCCAACCCCCTCCTCATAAAGTTCCGGCCAGTGTTTTGTTTTGCTTTCTATTTTTGTTGGAGTTAGTGGTGGCATATCGCTTCTTCTCATGGTGCTTTTTCTCTGGTAAAACTGCCTCCCCTTCACGTGCCTCTCCAAGTACCAATACAGTGCTGCTAAGAGATCTGAAGATGACTGAAAGCTCTCAGTCTGTGAAAACCATTACAGTACAGAACATTTATGATACAGGCTTAAAAAGAAATGCACCATGTCCCAAGCTTTTTAGACTGATAACAATAATCCCATTCTTTGTTCTGTCCTAGATTTTGAGAGGACAAAAACGAAATCTTCAGAATCATGAAACCTGCACTACCATAAAATAAAAGTCTGTCTGTCTTTGGTCATCGTAAGATGCAGGCTTTTCTTCTTCCAGAACCTGGAGGGTCATAAAGGTGTTCTCTTGTAACACAGGCTAGTTTTTGTCTGTGCTGAACATTTCCTCTAGTTGATCTTTGCTCTGCTTCAGCTCAGAAAAGAAAGCAACACCATAGTTATTCTGGTAAGCTCATGTTGTGAAAGGGAAATGTTTCCAAAGTACCTGGCATAATTGTGCCTGGTATATGTTGGCAGGTGGAAGCTTTTGTCCTGGGGACCTCTCCAGCCTTGTGCTTGACCTCTCTGTTGTAGGACATCTATTTCTGTGCACATCTTCTACAGAAGTTTCCCCATTGTTTAGAGCCTTGTGGGCAGAGGCTTATGAACTGCTGCTTCTTGTTCCCGAAGATTCCTAGCACAGATGAGAGCCACTGTCGGATGCCTGTTGACTCTGTCCCAAATTCTTATTTTCTGTTCCAGCGTCATCGCTTCCTTAGATGATTTCTGTTTGTTTCTATCATCAGGAAAAATATTTGGTTTTCTCTCTGTATCAGGGGAAACAAATTCTGTTTTATCTCCTAAGTGTCACTATTGATAAGAGGCGACCCGGAGAACAGCAAAGCATGGTGGAGCTGGGACTGCTGGACGGTGGAAAGGCACCTGGCGTACACCTCTTTGCAACCACGATTCCAGGTTAGAGCTGCACAGGGCAGTTGTTGTGGTGAATGTGGGGAGGGAGTCACCTGCTTCTAGGGAAGAAGGGGTGACCATTTCCGGTTACCACCATGCTCATTGTCGGAGCCAGTTTTGTCCAAATTCTTGTACTGTGGTTTATTACCACATAGTTCTCTTAAGGCTAAACCTCGTAGGAGAAAATACTCTACACGTCTCTGTTATGTATCTTACATTTCAGACATTTTCTGTTTTCTTGCTGTCACTGCTTTGTTTCTTGCTGTTTAAACTGCTGGGCAGTTTAATATTTCCAGAGCAAAGACATCAACCAAGAAAATGGGGTAAATTGTCCATAGTCACATCCTAACTCAGATATCATCACTGAAGTTGGACAATAATTTGCTTGCTCTCAGGAAAACTTTTAAGCCCCAAACCTAAAAGAAGTTTTTATGTGCAAAAGCAAACCAAAGCCATAGAAAAAAATTATAACCTGGCTGAGTTGTTATCAGTGCCTTTAAGCTCTCTACTAAATCTTAATGAAATCTGAAAAACAAAACCCAGAACCAATCTTACCTGAGAGGTGACTTCTTCATACAAGGACACACCTCTTAATTCAAGGTATGATGGAAATAATTGCTTTTAGGGCCTAACTTAACATGTCTACGTGGTCAGAAGAGAACAAGAAGTGTCATTCAAATTAATAACTGGAGTGGGTTTTTTATACTACATGCCAAACACAGAGGAAATTAGGGGTGGAAAGTAAACTCTTGCCATTTATATTCTAGGCAAACTACCTCTTAGGTTATTTGCAATTGGAGGTGCCAGTTATTTTAGCTGTGTTCCTTTCTTTTTGTGACACATTTTGAAAAATCATTCAGGTTCAAGAACAATATATATTAACTAATCACTTGAGTCTTTTCACTTGAGACGTTTAAGACCTTAATGGAGCTCATTTTTTTTCCTTTTTACTGTTGTTATGTTCTGTTGTTATGTTATGTACTGTTGTTATGTTC